>NW_012099543.1:4995687-5006771 GCF_000951045.1 Mandrillus leucophaeus
TTTCTTTTCCCCAAATGGTATAGCTAGCAAAAAAAAAAAAAAAAAAAAACGATGAAAACATGTAAAAAGCTCATTTTTGTCACATTATCCTACCTCGCTGATGGAAGCATAAATTCATCAGAGTTCTAGAACAACATGGCAATATCTACCAAAAGCTTCAAAATATGTATGTCTTTTATCACAAAATGTATATTTTTAGTGCTTTTCCTTAAGGATATAATCAGGCAACTGTGCAACAATACTCACTGAAGCATTATTTAGTCACTGCAAAAAAATTAAGCAAAAACAAAGTTAATCCACAAATGCACACCATAGGAGATTAATTTATGAGAGAATATGCATACAGCGAAACACTGTAAGCTTTTAAAATGATGACGTGGATCCATATAACTTATATGGAAAGATTTCTAGGATATTTTTAGAGAAAAAGTTTGTTTACAAAGCCTAAATTTTATATATGATGACCTTCAGTATGTATACATGTTTTTAAGTGCAGCTATGTTATGGGTGACTATAAACATGAAAAATGTTGGGAGGTGTAAATACCAAAATGTAAATAGTTGGTTAATCTATATGAGGTTACAGGTAATTTTTATGTTCTTTTTTCAGTTTTTCTATATTGTCTGTGTTTTTAGCTACATTCATGTATTTATATTCATGATTTATAAAAAATAATAAGTCTATTTCCATTTTCTTGAAGCAAAAGAACCTGTGCTAGGCCAACCAGCTTTATAAACATTTGAATAATGCTAAGTCACTAAGATGTGCAACCCAGCAACAACAAAATCCGTAGGCAAGTTGGACAGAATAGGGTAGCTATCAATATGGAAAACTAATAAAATATTCTCTGTGCCTGAGTAGCAACTGTGCGGTGGCAGATGTCATGAAGCTTAATCACTAATGTTCTTTTGAAACACCCCAGGTCTCTCAGTGAAACTCTTGACTTCTTTGTACTTCAGTTTTTCCATCCATGAAAAGGGAATATTTCATTAATTTTTAAAAAAGAATTATAACCCTGGTTTAGATTATTTGGATTCCCCGGGAGAAAGTATGGTTATTACTAGCAATTTAAAGTTTGGATCCATCAGAAACTTGGAGGCAAGTATTTTCAGAGGGTGTTTTAGAATTAAAAAAAAAAAAAAAAAAAGGCCATTCTGAACAATTCTTGTCTTTTAGTTCCTAAGAACACAGTACACACCCTGAAGAGTTAGAAGACGATTTCTCCTCTAATTCTCTGCCCAAACCATTCAGTGATCTCTTATGATCAGAGAATTACTCAACTGGGAGTCATAAGCGTATGTGGCTACTATCAAACAGACTTCTCAGAGGTACTTTAGCAGCTATTAGAATCAGGCAAATGTACTGCCTGAACATTAGCCGGGTCCAGACACAATAGCTTCCATCTCTTCTTGAGGCAGGCCCAGAGGATTTCAGGCATGTTCCAGAATTATGTCATCATGTGCTGATAAAGCCAGAAAGTGCTAAATTTTCTCTCCATTCCCTATGTCAGTCAGGAGAACCAATCAGCCTGATAGGGGCTGGGAGTTAACATGCAGCTGGGTGTAAGATAACAGCAGGGTATGTTTGAAAGTGAGAGTACGCACCCCATTTAAAGAACAGTTGGTGTACTGTTGCCATGGGGAAATCAGAACCCAGGCTGGCTAGATTATCTATTTCCCCAGAATTTCCATTTTTCAAAAGAAAACGGAAACTCAAATGTGTATGTGAAATCTGATTTTTTAAATTTGTGTGGACCAAACAAAACGTGTTTGAAGGCCAGTTTCTGCTCAGAGGCTGTCGATCTGTGACTTTTGCTATAAATCGTGGAGAGCTTCCCTCTGTGTGTAGGTTAGCATTTACTTCAGTGAGGCTGGTGTTAGCAACTTTGGCTCAGTATCTTCAAATCCATCACATGATGGTGCAGAAGTTTTCACTGCATCCTAAATGCAGTGATATGCATTAACTTCTCTTAAGTAGCATCCCTGATTTTACAAATCTACTATATGGCAAAGCCTAGGTAGAAAGATAGGAACACGGTACATATCGTAAAGTGTCATGGTAAGAAATGAGTAAGATAATGTATCTAACAGTACTTCGTAAATTACAAACTACTAAACAAGATTAGTTGTCAGAATAGAATGCCTGCTAAACAGGTATTTGCTGCATGCTAGAGGCTACAGTTGAGCAAGTCAGACATAATACCTGCCTTCACAAAGCTTTTAATAACCCTAAGTGCACAGAGTGCTGTGAAAGAGAATATTTCAAGATATTTGGGGCAATAACTATATAACTATATATACACGTATATATATGTAACTATATATATGTGTATATATGTATATATATAGTTATTTAGATATTTGGGGCAATAAGTTATTGCCCCAAAATCATTCATCAAAACATGTTTTTTGTTTTCCCTTTGTAGCTAGGTGAAGTGGAAGACAAAAGCAGGCCAGGAACAGACTTCTTGAATCTATCTTAGAGCACTAGTAACATCTCCCTGAAGAATCCCCAGCCTGAAGACAGAAAGACTAATAAGAGAGGACGACTCAGACCACAGGGAGCAGAAACATATCACAGGAAAGAAGCAAGAATTTTTGTAAAAGCTGAGGCAGCCATGGGTTCCATTCTGAGGCTGAAAAATCAAGGAAGATTGTATGACTCACCACTGTCAGTACTCATGTAATTTTCAAAAAGGCTCGCCAGGAGTCTGTTGGAAGACTTCTGAAATACAGCTACCACTGTTTCATTAAGGAGGTCTTTGTTCTTTTCCAGCCAACCACTGATATTATAAGGTACCTTTGGAAAGGCATGCATTTCAGGTAATAAAAAGAAAAAAGATTGCATAAGTTAACATAGAAGGCTGTGCATTACCTTTTTTTTCTTCTTCTTTTTTGAGACAGGGTCTCATTCTGTTATCCAGGCTGGAATGCAGTGGTATAGTCACAGTTTGCTGTAGCCTCGACCTCCTGGTCTTAATCAATCCTTCCCCCTCAGCCTCCAGAGTAGCTGGGACTATAGGCACATGCTGCCATGGTTGGCTATTTTTTTTTTTTTTTTTTGTATTTTTATTTATTGTGCGTGTGTGGAGATAGAGTTTCCACATGTTGCTCAGTTTGGTCTCAGACTCCTACGGCTCAAGCAATCCACCCATCTCAGCTTCCCAAAGTGCTGGGATTACAGGGAGCCACCATGCCCAGCCTGTGCATTACTTTTAATAAATCACAAATTATGTGGGTCCTTTACCTTTAAATCAGTTTAAGGTAATAGTACTGAATAACACTCCAAAAGTCCACTGGGCATCCCAAAAAGATTCTCAAGATTCTTATCATTAACATTGTCAAAAGAAAGGAACAGACAGGATGGGAAGAAGGGAGAGAGATAGGGGAAGAAGTAGAAGAGAGGAGAGATAAGAATGGGGAGAGAGAGCAACAGAGAGGAAGGAAGGATTGAATGGTATTTCATCCCATCAGTCCTTTAAAGGCAAGAATGATAAAATAATCCAACTGTCTCTGACACACAGTGAACACTCAAAAAAACCTAGCAATTGCAGTGGTATTTTACTGTATATATCATTATAATTAACATGCCAGGATATCAAAGAAGAGAACTATAAACATATCTGTGTACAGCTGGCAGGCCATTTTCAGGTCAAAGTATTATTTTATCCTTTATCAGTTCTCTTTTTGTTCCACCCAGAATCACCATCCAGAAGTAGAAGTGCAGAAAAAGGGGCATATACGCCGGTGAGGAAATGAGGAGAGGTAGCAAGAGTCATCAGAAACCTTTTTTGGCCATAGTTTGGAGACCATTACTTCACGTTGACTATTTCTTTATGGGAGAATAAAAAAATCTTCAATAAAAAGATCAATTGAAATCACTCATTCACACAACGTTAAGTTAAAAGGAAGGACAAATGGGGAGAAACTATGACTTTGATGGTCTCCATGCCTTTCTGAAGCTGCCTTGCTTTGAGTTGAGGTTGACAGAGTCCATTTGGAGATTTTTGACCTCTGTGCACATGGAATGCTATTGTAGTATGGCCATTTCATTTCCTGAGTGCTAAATGGTTACACTACCTTTTTTGTGGAACTGAGATGTATTTTGTTCTTCTCTTCATTTAATCTAAACATTACTTAAATATCATCTAAGGGCTTTGGCTGAGCATATTTGAAACAAAATCAGGAAAATTCAAGACCGGGGGTCCAGAGGTAACTCACCACTCCTGCATAATGGACAAGTTCGAAATGAGCTTCAAATTTCTTCTTATCAGGCTTGGGCTTCTGGAGATGAACCGACTTTCCAAAATGGTTGTCAAAGAGTTTGGTCTTGAAAGTCAGGTCTGTAGCCTTAGGAAACATACACTCTTCTTCAAGGATGGAAAAGATGCCCATTGGCTGTTGAAGAGACATAAGAGCAGCAGATTTTTTAAAAAAACACCTGCACTTTCAGTAGGGGGTCAGTATAAATTATTTCGCAGGAACCCAATCAATTGACAAAGGGAAGAATATTCACTGCATAAAACTAGCAATCATCTGTTGGGAACAGGTCCTCCAAAATCTGGCCATAAACTGGCCCCAAAACTGGCCATAAACAAAATCTCTGCAACATTGTGACATATTCATGATGGCCATAACACCCATGCTGGGAGGTTGTGGGTTTACAAGAATGAGGGCAAGGAACACCTGGCCCACCCAGGGTGGAAAATCGCTTAAAGGCATTCTTAAACCACAAACAATAGCACAGCGATCTGTGCCTTAAGGACATGCTCCTACTGCAGATAACTAGCTAGACCCACCCCTTTGTTTTGACCCATACCTTCGTTTCCCATAAAGGATACTTTTAGATAATCTAATATCTACAAAAACAATGCTAATGACTGGCTTGCTGTTAATAAATATGTGGGTAAATCTCTGTTTGGGGCTCTCAGCTCTGAAGGCTGTGAGACCCCTGATTTCCCACTTCAAACTTCTATATTTCTGTGTGTGTGTCTTTAATTCCTCTAGCGCCGCTAGGTTAGGGTCTCCCCGACCAAGCTGGTCTCGGCAATCATCCATTCAACAAATACTAATTAAATATCTGCTACTTAACACCCTTACCAGTACCTGCTGGTGATTGATGCAGCTGTGAGCCACATACACAAAGTGCCTGTCCTCAGGGTGCATATGTTCTAGTAGAGTGGCAGACAATAGGCAAGTAAACAAAGAAATAACTCCAAAAAACAAATGACTTAGTTTCATATAAATGCTCTGAAGAAAACATTCAAAGTAATGAAATAGAGAATGACAGGGGGTAAGGAGGTTTTAGATAGAGTCATTGGGTAAGACACTTCTCCTGAATGAAAACAAGCTGAGAAGATCTGTGCACAAGTATTCCAGGCAGAAAAATGAAGAATGCAAAGGCTCCGAGGCCAGAGCCCACTTGGCAAGTCTGAGGTCCTGCCAGAGGCCAGTGTGGGCAGAGAAAAGCTAGCTTGACGGAGTACATGTTAAGAGAGAATATCAAAGAGGTAAGTAAGTCGTAGCTGGATCTCAAAGGCCTTATAGGCCGTAGTAAGACATGTGGCTTTCATTTTAAATGTAATAGGAAGCCTTTGGAGACTTTTTAAATGAAGTGCTGTGATTTGATTTATGCTTAAAGAGGATCATTGATTTAGAAAGTAGGGCTCGTGGGCTCAGTGCTGCCTGCACTCTGTACTGGAAAGCCGGTGAGCTAAGAATGGCTTTTACATTTTTAAAGCGTTTTAAAAAAACAAACAGGTTGAGTGAGGTGGCTCACACCTGTAATCCCAGCACTTTGGGAGGCTGAGGCGGGCAGATCACCTGAGGTCAGGAGTTCGAGACCAGCCTGGCCAATATGGTAAAATCCTGTCTCTATTAAAAATACAAAAATTAGCCCGGAATGGTGGTGTGTGCCTGTAATCCCAGCTACCCAGGAGGCTGAGACAGGAAAATCACTTGAACCTGGGAGGCAGAGGTTGCAGAGCCAGATTGGGCCACTGCACTCCAGCCTGGGCAACAGAGAAAGACTCTTGTCTCAAAAAACCAAACAAACAAACAAACAAAAATGTTACTGCAAATCTCATGAACTCCATTAGCACACTTTTTCTCTAAAGGACCGTGTAGTCTCTTTCAGACCTTTGCTATGCACTTAGTCATTGAAGCACTGAAAGCAGCATGCAACAACCTGTAAACAAAATGAGTGTGGCCATGCTCCCATCAAACTTGATTTACCTAAACAGGCTGCAGGCTAGACTGGGTCCACAAAGTCAGTTTGCTGATCCCTGATCTAGAGTAGTGGTAGTGTTGGAGCTTATGAGAAGTCATTAAAAATAAGATATGCATTGACTTTAGAGCTGAGTGCCAACTTGCTGATGGAGAGAATGTGGTGTGTAGGAAAATTTTATTGCATCATATAGCACATAATTTTTTAAATGCATTTTTTACATTTATTAGACTTACAAATCCTTTACTTGACTGCAAATTTCCTGAAGGCAAAAGCTATTTATAAAAAATGCTTATATTTCTCTACAGCATTCTATACAGAGTCTTATATACAGTAGTGTGGTAAAAGGCCTAAAATTAAGGCCCAACATTATGTGTGCCTTGGCATCTGGGAAAAACCAGGAGGGGCTCAAAAGTTCCCTTTCTGTTGTGCTCCCATGTGTTATGTCCCTTAGCCAAACACTCTCCTTATGGCAGGGACCATGCATAGTGCCTGCTTATCCCTGAGTAATGGGTTTCATTTCTCTATCAGCCCATGAAATTATTCAAACAAGCCTATCGCACCCTCTTGTAGAATTCTACTGTCACGTCACCTATAATTACTACAAAGTCTGCCTCCCACAGCCCCTGCTTTTTCACTCTTTTCTCAGCACAGCCCTCCTGTGGCCCTGCATGGTTCAAGGTGTACCCCCTGCAGGCTGTGAGCATATGTGGCTACTAAAATGCTGGTCTCATCTGTCTAGTGTTGAATGTCACATGTTCAGCCTTTCCCATAAACCTAGGGCAGGATTCCCTCCTTCAGCAAAGGGGTGAAGAGGAAGCAACCAAAACAAATAGTTGCAAAGTAGACTTACTTGTTGGTTTTTAAAAAAGTAAAAGCCTTTGTTTTAAGGCTTATTTCCAATAATACTAGAAGTTCCTGGAATGCCAGGATGATGCCTTCTGGGGTTTGCACATCATAACCCTTATCATAGTAGGCCCTCAGCACAATTCTGCTAAGTAATTAATTGACAGGTGAACCCTGAGACATACAGGTCTAAGTTCTGGGAACTTGACTGCTTTGCTGTGATCAATTATCAAGCAAAATGTAAGAGTTGCCAATCAAAAAAAGCATGGAGGTATGTGTTTAAAGAAAATACTCATGTGCATACAAGAAACAACTAGATATTAATATGATTTCATTTTATATTAAAAACACCAAGAACGAACACATCTGAAAAGTTTCCCTTGGGAGGTGATAACACATAATGCCAAGATGCTGCCAGTAGTTAAAATATTTTAGAACTTTCTTTGGGATACCTGATACTATTAACTACTGACATCAAAAATTCCTATTGTCTGATGGAATATCATTATATATTATTCAAGTCAAGTCAGGCCAATAAAGTAAATAATGTAATCAAACTAGGCAGTGTAGTTTGGATTCAAAAACCAGTGAATGAAAAGCATTGAAGCAAATTTTCTCTTGAGGCTGGTAAAATTCTAAAATCTATCCTAATCCCAATACCGTGAGAAATTTTCCAAAGAGCTAAATTATTGGAAGCAGTATGTTGCCTTCTAGGGTGTTTACACCAAATAGTAAGTTTTTAAATGTATAATTTGGAGAGTATTTATTAAGAAATAATAGGGAAAATCTCTTTACCAATGCCTTATGTATAACCATAAATATGTCATTATATATTAATACTTTAGTATGTAAATTATTAATGCACAAGTTCTAAACAAACTAGAATATTTCAAGTAATAAAATATGAGCAAATCCTATAATAGATTTGTTCACAGCATAAATGTGAAAGGAGGTCACTATAAACTTGAAGACCAAATTAACAATTAAAGTTTGTGTTAGAATACATTTTTTATTTTAGTTTGATATAAACTTTTTTTTTTTTTTTTTGAGACAGAATCTCACTCTGTTGCCCAGGCTGGAGCGCAGCAGTGTGATCTCGGTTCACTACAACCTCCACCTCCCAGGTTCTAGCTATTCTCCTGCCTTAGCCTCCCTAGTAGCTGGGACTACAGGCACCTTTTTGTACAAATATGAAACTTTCATGTAATGAAAATCCTTTTTTCTTATACGTATACAGAGATGCATGCTATACAACATTTTATACACATTGATGTGTTTTAGTTCTTTCGAATTTTAAAAACATCCCATGATGCATTTTATTTCAAGGACTGAGTTTGATCATTAATATCTGCTACAAATCTTCTTCAGATAGCCCCAACCAACATAATGGGTCTTTTCAAAATTTAGAATCTTTTCAAGGAAGTCTTTGGTATTTTCATTTGCCTGACCTGGATCCTGTTAAAATTGTTTGTCGAAAACCAAAGACTTATCTTTTCCTCTCATCATCTGGTCAGTAATTTTTTCTCATTTTATTATATCAGTAGAAAATACAACAGGAAATTACGTCCATGATGCTAGTGTGTTATTTGGAATAACCAAGACTGGCACAAATGAGGCAACAGACTTCAGATCAACTAAAAATCAGTAACATTCACAGAACTTGTCAGGATCTGAACGTCTATGTCCACGTTCCTGCCTGGAAACAGTATCTTGTGATAATCAAAGTGAGTATATATGATAGGTGACAATTGCCAGGAGCTAAATCTGTCCCTCTGAGGACCTCCAGTTCTTTTGTTTCATTTCTAATCAGACAACTACAGCTTTTATAAGGCCAGAATACATTTACCAGATCATGGTTGGTTCATGCTTATTACTATTTTTAATCAGCTCATGGTTGATTCATTATTATTATTTTTTAATCAGCCTGTCTTTCCCCCAGGAAGTTAACTTGTTATAAAATAAATAAAATCAATGGGATATCTACTCCCGTTGGAAATAATAGTTATTTTCGAAAAGATCTGAAGTCTAATAAACGAAATTGATAGGACACAGATTGATAAAACCTGAGGCTTGCAAAGGACAGGGAAAGGTCAGTTGCCCTAGCTCCTTCCTAGCAGGATTGTTGAGAATCAACTGTGACAGCATAGCTGGAGTTTTCAGGAAATTAAAGGCTTCAGACTGCCCAGATCCATCTTCAAGATTCACCGCAATCCACGGTTATGGCGAAGCCCAAGAGGCATGTAACTGCTAACATGCCGCCATGCTTGCTCTCTTGGTGAAAGCCACAGAAAGGACATACATAATTCCCCAGCAAACCCCGCTCATCTTTCCCAGAACATGCAGAAAGATTTCAGAGTATTGGGATATCACCAAATTCAGAAACCGTACACTGCAGCTAATTTACTAATAAACCATGACGTACTGTCATAAATTACTTTAACTGGTACTTGTCCAATTAAATGAACAAACTACATCCTGCAAGGTAGTGGCCTTGAGGATTGATGGCAGTTGTTTGTTTGCATGCTAATTTGCCAAATTTCGTTAAGCTGCTCTGGGTCTACTCATTCACCTTATGTTAATCAGTCAGGCCCTACAGTGCTCATATTTTCAGCTCTGTGTTTTTCCAGTCAAGAGCACGACAATTTTTTAATCTCGACAAGTTTCCTCTCACATTAACAGTGGAGGCCATGCATTAGCAGCAAATGTGCAGTGAAAGCCTGCGTTAGAGATGATGGAGGGGGCCACTGACAAGAGAGTTTCGTTCGGATGCCATGGGTGATGCACACAAACACCATTAAGACAAAATGTGCAGGACTTTCCGCCCCCATTTCCCATCCTCTGATAGAGCCTAAGTCCTGACATGGATCAACGTAACAGGCAGGGACAATTCTCCCGAAATGAAAATGGACAAGGAGAAAAATATATATTACCTTCTCAATGAGATCTATGCAAGCTTGCAAATCCAGACCAAAGCCAATAGACACCCATTCAATGCTTTCTTTCTTATATTCCTCTTGCTCCAGAACAAACATGTGCCGATTGAAGAATTGTTGTAACTTTTCATTGGTAAAATTAATGCAAAGTTGCTCAAGGCTATTATACTTCAAGGATATGAATAGGTAAGAAGAAGAGATAAAAATAAAATTGAGGTCCACTTTCAAGAACGTCAGGTAAAGAAAAAACCATAACCATTATTATATGATCGGAAATAGACCCAACAAGAAACAAATGCTCAATTAACTCAATTAATTGTAATTTTGAATTGTAATATCATTAAGTGCAATTTTCTAAAGATTATTACAATAACACAGCACTTAATGGTATTAAAATTTAAAATCACAATTAATTCCTTTACCTCTATTTACCTTTATGTAAGACAGAATTAAGAAATCAATAAATAATACCATTAAGTACAACAATAATTACTATTAATTATAGTTCTTCTCCAATCAAGGTAGCCCTTAAGGTATGCACAGAATGATCCTCATGCTTTGACCATATTTTCCCATCTTCAAGTAACATTTTCTAATCTTCTTATAAATGTGCATTGACTTCCTTCTTACCAGATACACTTACCTCAAGGATTTCAAAACCAGTGATGTCAAGAATGCCAGTGAAGAACTGCCTTGACAGCTTGGCATCCAGGGCCCTGTTGATCCGTGCCACCAGCCACTTAAACATCCTTTCATACATTGACTTGGACAGGGCGCCAACAGCACAGGTTACCTAGAAATCACATTGAAAACACTCCTTCATCTGACTGAAGTGTTCGTTTTAATCCTGGGCATTCTCTATCAGCAACCACCTTCTAGTCAAATCAGGATGTGTTTATTGACCTTCTGTGGTTCCAACATTCTGATGAATACAGTGAGAAAAGGAAGAAAAGAAAGAGAGAGACAGAGAGAGAGAGAGAGAGACAGACAGGAAGAAAGAAAGAAAGAAAGAAAGAAAGAAAGAAAGAAAGAAAGAAAGAAAGAAAGAAAGAAAGAAAGAAAGAAAGAAAGAAAGAAAGA
>NW_012099543.1:5006871-5024198 GCF_000951045.1 Mandrillus leucophaeus
AGAGAAGGAGAGAGGGAGGGAGGAAGGGAAGGAAGGAAGGAAGGAAGGAAGGAATGAAGGAAGGAAGGAAGGAAAAGAGAGAGAAAGAGAGAAAGGGAGAAAGAGGGGAAGGGAGGGAGGAAGAAAGGGAGGGATGGAGGGAGGGAGGGAGGAAGGAAGGGAAGGAAGGAAGGAAAGGAGGGAGGGAGAAGGAAAAGGAGGGAGAGAGGAAGGGAGGAAAAAGGAGGAAAGGAGATGGGTAGGAGAAAGGAGTAAGCTAGCCTGGTGCCTCCTTATGGAAACACAGATGAGAGGAATCACGTTCCTATTATTAAAGGACTAACTATCCCAGGTTATGGTGTGGTAATGTGTCCCAAAGCCTTGCTATTCAAAGTGTGATCCTAAGACAAGCAGCAGCAACACCACCTAAGAGTGTGTTAAAAATGCAGACTCTCAGGCCCAGTCTCAGACCTACTGAATCAGAATCTGTAAGCTAACACAATCCCCAGCTGATTACTATTGACAAAGACTCTCTCCTTGACCAAACTTTAATGAGGATCCTCTGACCCCTCGCCTCCACCTTACCTGTCCTGTCTTCAGCCTGTCTAGCCCAGCTGCAGGAAGAAGTCTGCTAAGTCACTCACCCTTGATCTCTGATTAAGTTCCCCTATCTCCCACCTTTGATGTACATGTTATTGGCCTGCCTTTAGCAAGAATCCTGTTAGGTCAGTTTAAAAAAAATCCTCCTACCCACTATTAGTAATTTGCCGCCCACTGATCCCCTCCCTGTGGTCTTGGGCTATAAATCCCCACTTAACCTTGTTGTACTTGCAGTTGAGCCCAGTATCTCTACCCTGTTGCAATATATCTATTGCAGCAGTCCTGAATGAAGTCTTCCTTACCATTTTAATAAGATTCAGAATATTTGTAATACCATGCGTAATAGTTTGAACATAGTGATATAGTACATTAGAAATTTATAATCCCTAATCCTTGTTCTGCCACTGCTGTAGATGCCAATGAATTGTGTAACCTTTGGCAAGTGATCTAACCTTTCTGGAAAGCAGCATCTTCATCTGAAAAACACTCTTAAAGGATCTTCCTAGCCTTAGCTTCCAGCTCTTTATTATATTAGTTCCCAGTGTTGCTCTCAACAACCTGGACAGAGAATAGCCATTTGGTGCATCATTCTGACTCAGATTCTCCTGCTGTAAAACTGAGGCTGCCTTTTCCTTCCCTGGAGGGGTGTGGCAAAGGTTCTAAAGTAACCCACTGGGGACAGCGCCAACCTTTGTGCCTGGATGATGCAGATCCTCCTTCCATAACTCAATAGCACTGCTGTAGTAGCAGGTTTCTGACATACTCCAAGGAGGAGAGAATTTTAGTTGGCCATTCTCCAAGCCTGGCAACAGAACGTGCTCCAACCACTTAACATTTAAAATAGGCCTATCACATCCATCCTTCTGCCCAGGAGACAGCACGCAGCAGGAGCCAGTTGGTTTCCGGTGGTGATTTAGTTATGAGTCACCCACTCCCTGATCAGTTATCTTGAGTCATTTCCACAGTAATCCATCAGCCGGATGGCATCACAGTTTTTTATTATCAGCATCAAGAGCACACACGTACAAATAAAGCATCAAGAATGATTTTCATCCTCTGTAACACCGAAGAAATCACTCTGTCTATAGCAGTCACTTTGAAACTTTAAAAAGAACATGACTAACTTGCTCACCCCCCTTTAATTCCCTAAATACTTGAGAAGTGGGAGTGGGAGAGATACTGTTAGGTCAGGTGGGGCAAGTGGTAGAGAAACATAGGAAGAAAGCCTGGAGATGTAGGCAGTAGGAGAAATGGATGGTAAACATCTGCTGATGAATTCATGAAACAGATCAATATGTTGCTCTCTAATCATTTTCATCATTTTCTGTCCAATGAAGAGGAAATGAGATGGCTAAATCTATACTTCCACTTTTCAGGGGTTAAGTGCACCCATTTCTTAGCTCTTTTTAAAACAACCTCACAGAAGACTTTGGTTACTGGGGGCAATCATGCATGATAGAAAACAATAGAAAAAAAAATAATGAAGTCAAATAGTTAATTTTTTTTTTTTTTTTTTGAGATACAGTGTTGCTCTGTTGCCCAGGCTGGAGTGCAATGGCACAATCTTGGCTCACTGCAACCTCCACCTCCAAAGTTCAAACGATTCTCTTGCCTCAGCCTCCCAAGTGGCTGGGATTACAGGCACACACCACCACACCTGGCTAATTTTTTTGTATTTTTAGTAGAGACGAGGTTTCACCATGTTGGCCAGGCTGATCTCGAACTCCTGACCTCAGGTGATCCTCCCCTCTTGGCCTCCCAAAGTGCTAGGATTACAGGAGTGAGCCACCGAGCCCAGCCAAAAGTTTTAAGTATGTTGATCCCTGCCTTTCTCATCTGTAAAATAATAATAATGAAATATGCGTAGCTCAGGGTTGTTGTGAGATATCCAATGAGACAGGGGATGCAAACTGACAGCACATTTGACACTTAGTATCCAATAAATGTTAATCCTCCCTTTTCCACCCCTTTTCTGCTTTTATCACTTCCTCATCCTCCCCCCAGTATTTACTTACTAGTTGTGTCGCCTTGAGTGGTTAATCTTTCTAAGGGTCACTGTCTGTAGCTGTAAAATGGCAATAATAATATCTACTTTGTAGGCTTTTTATTAGATTAAATGAGATAATTCATGCAAAGCACTTAGCACATCACCTATAGTTAGTACTCAGTGGACATTATTATTATTTTATTATTAATCATAAAGGAACTTATTTCTAGGTGACATAGTTAGAAATATCATGGAATCATGAAATACTAGACCTGAAGATCCTTAGTTCTCGATAGGCATATATAGTGGTTTTCACCTTGGGATGGTATCTCCTCAAAGGAGGAATGCATTTGGAAATGCAAGTGGCATTTTCTGGTTGTCACAGTGACTAAGAATGCTACTGGCATTTAGTTACCTGGGGGCCAGGAATCCCAAACATCTACAATGTGCAGGACACTCTCATCCATAAAGAACTGTCCCATCTTAAATGCCAATTACATTGAGAAATACAAAGTTGTTCAGCCACTTCACCGCGGTGCTCAGAGAGATGAAGACAATTAACCAAGGTATCAGAGTTAGTTAGCATTATAGCTAGAACTAAATTTTGTATAGAATGTTAACGCTGCAAAATTTTTTCCCATCTTTTGCAATTGTCATCAACAGAGCATACATGTCTCTATTTTTAGCAGTGACAATTGTCTCTATAAAATCAGTAAAATTCCTAAGGGAAAAAAAAGCCTTAGAGTGTGCTTTCTTACTATGTCTCCAGGAGAGAGAGAGAGTGAGAGACAGAGAAAGGAGGAGGTTTTTTTATTTTAATGTTGAATAATAATATATTAGCTTGTTTCACTGGTCCTGTTATAGTAAAGGCTGGAGTCCCTACTATAATATTGTGTTTTTAGTTCCTCAGAACACAATATGAGAGAACTGAAGGCTTGATCTCAGGCCTCCTATGGGCTCATTAGTTTTATTTTTATTTTTTGCTTTTATTATCATTTTAATTGAAAAATAATTGTATATATTTATGAGGTACAGTATGATATTTTCATACATGTATACAATGTGGTAATGATCAAATCAGGGTTATCAGCACATCTATACCTCAAACATCGATCATTTCTTTATGTTAGAAACATTCAAAATCTGCTCTTCTTGCTATTTGGGCTCATTAGTTTTATACAGAGAAAACCCCTGTTCTATAATCATAGCATGTCATGCATGTTGTGGTGAATGTCTAAGAAGGCACGCAACTGCTGAACAACTCTAACCCCACTGCCAAGAAATAGCTCAATTATGTGTCCTGCTGATCGTGATTCAAGTTTAGCTCAATGTAGTCTATTTTAACATGTGTGGAGCACTTACGGCTTACAGGGAATTGTTTCAGATGTTTGGGGCACTAAGATGAATTAGACATAGTCCATGCCTCAAAGAGGTTAGAAGACAAAAATGTAAGCAGATTATTTCAATATAGTAAAGTTAGTATTATAGTAGAGGTAGAATTATCCTTTATAGAGTAAGCTAAATTAATAAATTGATTTTGATTAGTCATTTAAATGTTTTAAATAACACAGACACATCAGTTACCTTAATACACCAAGCGAAACACATCTATTCTAGTCATCATATAGAAGATGACTGTCTTATATTACAAATTTGTACATTTGTCTATTTTTCTTTCAGAGTTAGGGTGTATACTGAGTAAGACTGGGTAAGAATGTTACTTAACGTTCCCTTTGACTCAGTTTGCTCAACTAGAAAAATCATAAATTATGCATTTCTGCCCTACTTAGCTCTGAGTATTATTGTAAGAATAGAAGGCAATAATACCTGTGAATGCTTTAGCCATACTATGTGTGACACCACTTCCTCTTTCCAGAAAGGCTACATTTCTCAGCCCCTTTCTGTAGCTAAAGGTATTATTTTACTAATTCTTATCAATGAACTGTTAGTGAAAGTGATATTACTTCTAGCCCAAGCAGTTAAAGGTGGTTGTACTTTCTCTACAAATGATCTTTTCTCCTTGTGTAGTCACTTTGGAGGCCATGTGTCCCAGATGACAGAGAACTACAAAGAACAACATAGAACTACAAAACAGAGAAGGCTATATACTCTGTATTGGACTTGATGTAAGAAATATTTTGTTGTCACTGAGATTTTAGTGTGTATGCATTACTGCAGCCCAGCTTATCTCATATTTTCCCTTACACATTACAGCTATAAATTATTATTTTTGAAACTTACTAGCATGTTTAGATGGTCTCATTACCCAGTGGCCCTGGGAATATTTACTGCATTAAGGCAAAACCTCAGAGAATTTGTTATTCTCCACTACAACATTCTTATGGATGCTAAACAAAGTCTACATGACGTTCCGTCTCTCATTTCTGTTCTCAATACCCACCTCCTTTCAAATATTGGTTTTTAGCATATGTCCTAAAACTGTTTCTCAACTAACATGTCACCATGTGTCTTTTATGTCAAAGGATCCAATATGCCAAATATGTGAGGCATGCCAATTTGCCAATTTTATCCATGTTAGGAACGAACAGCTTTGAAAGCTTCCTTGCTGGATGACAAAGATGTTGATCACAACAAGTGGAGGGTTTGTCTGCATCTGCAAAGATACTTGCTACCTAAGGGAAAACTTTCAAAATGTATGTTTCAGACAAGAGCATTTACTGTGGTGTGCATCACAAGTAAAAACATTTGGAATAGTCATCCCAAGAGCTCTTTTTTGCTCGTTTATAGAAGCTTTTATTATTGCAAACATCCTTAGTAGTTGAAAAATATACAAGTACAATATATATACAATTATTGGAAGATCATAGAATAATAATGCTCTTGAAATATCACCTTACCTGTTCTATAGTTTGACCTCTGGTAACATACTCATTACCAACTTTGATTCTAGGATGGATCAAGTCCTTTACCAACTCAGAGGAGTTAATGCCCATGAGGAAAGCAGCTTTGTCAGCATCTGGTCATCAGAGATAGAAGAGAAGGAAGGAGAGAGGAAAACACTGTTAAAATTCATTCCATTATAGCCAAACTGACTACCCAAAGGACAGAAATATAGTGTGTTTAGATCAATGTAGCAAGGTAGATTGTAGTTTTCAAATAAATGCCTGAATCCTAAAAGTTTAAAGGAACCTATTTCTTGGAAATGCAAGTCAAAGCCACATTGAAATCTCACTTCATCAGTTCGTTGGTATTAATGAAAAAGAAAATATAATGCCACTCACACCCACTAGAATGACTGTAATCAAAAAGGCAGACAATAACAAGTGTTGGCAAGGATGTAGAAAAAATGGAACCCTCATACATTGTGGGCGGGAATGCAAAATGGTGTGCATTTTCTGTAAGAAACAGTTTGACAGTTACTCTGAAGTTAAGCATAGAGTTACTATAGAATCCAGCAATTTCACTTTCAGGTACACACCCAAGAGAAATGAAAACATATGTTCACACAAAAAATTGTACACAAATGTTTCTAGCAGCATTATTCACAATAGTCAAAAGGTAGGGAAAAGTGAAATATCCATCACTGATGAATGGATAAAAATATGTGGTATACTCATATAATAGGATATTGCTAGTCATTTTACAAAAATGAAGCATTGATGTGTGCTACGACATGGCTGAAACTTGAAAACATTATGCTAAGTGAAAGGAAGTCAGACACAAAAGGCCACATATTGCAGGATTTCATTTCTATGAACTGTTCAGAACAGGCAAATCCATGAGGACAGAAAGTCGATGTTGGTTGCCACAGGCTGAGGAGAAGCAAAAATCAAAGTAACTACTAATAGTTGCTACTAGGAGTTTATTTTTGTGATAATAAAATATTCTGGAATTAGACAGTGGTGGTTGCACAGCCTTGAGAATATACTAAAACCCAATAACCATACAGTTTAAAAGGGTGAATATTATGGCATATGAATCTTCTAAAAGAGGACTAGTATCAAGAAATCGACTCTTAGAAATTGAGATATAATTTGTCTGAAGGACATGGAAAATGCCATCTTTATTATTTGTTTTCTCTTTCTATGCATGTACTTGTGGACTCTTTCAACAAAACACGGACTTGGGACATGTAATCTGATAATTATAGACAAGCACCAATCAACAGAAGCCAGGACACTTGCCAGTTATCTGTAAAACGCCCATCCTTTCCCTGCAAAGTCTCTGTTTACTCCGTAGTGCCCTCTGCTGTCCAACGATAATACTTACACCCCACAAAATTGTTTTATGAAAGAAAACTTCCATTTCCTAAAGTAGTGGAGAATAAGTATTATCAGAAGGAAAAGTAAATAGGCATGCATCACTTTAGGTATGAAAAAAATGACATAAAATAATGACACAGGCAAAAGTTATAAACATATTTCAAATTGTGGATTATTTCAGTTACCAAACAAAATAAATATTCCGCTCATCCAAAACCTCTCTCTGCTTTCTATTTTTAAATGAATTTGGAGATATGCTAGTATGTCTGGCATAGTCATTCTGTTGAATAATGTCTCATAATAGAAGGTAGTGCAGTGTTTCTTTAATTCACTAAAGAAAAAAAAACCTGCAAATTTTCCTGAGCAATAATCACAAACAGAAAATAAAGTAAAAACAAAACGCAATTAGAGAGGTCTATCTCATCTGTATTAGCAATATCAATTTCCTTTTCACAGCCTTTTAAGTGTCTACAAGGCTTAAAATGTTTGAAATGTTTGATTTGCTTATAAACTAAAATCAATATATATTATACATACATTGCTACAAGCTACATACCTACTTTATGTTAGTTTATTTGCAGTGATAATAGCCTGGGTACTTGGTTGCTACGAAACCTTTCAAAACACAAAGCTTATCTGGAAAAATAAATGAAAATCAAAAGTAGAGCAGAGATGCCCATCCTGTGCTGAGATGAGTCTGCTAACAGTGCCAGGTTTGGAGGCAAAAGCTTGACAATTTCAAGTTAAGAATCCGGTATGTGAGATCATAGACTTTTTGAACTGGGAGAGACTTTATAGAGTATCTAATCCAGTGTGAAAATATGTAAAAGATGGGAAGAAATAAAATGTGTCTGGTCAATCTGAGTGGAGATGAACAGTAACCAACAATGTGAAAAACAATTTTCTGGTATCTGTCTGGGTTTAAAAAAAAGAGGAAACACTTGTTTTTTCTAAGCTTTGGAAGCATGCAGAGGCATGATACAGGTAATAATAGTCTCAAGGAATAGTTTCCCACGCCGAGAGTCTTCATATATCCTTTTTCCAGTGTTAAGCACAGTCCTGTGAGTCTATTTTTATCCATGAACAAAAGAAACTCAAATTCTCTCAGGAGTACCCCACCTTAAGCTTAACAGAAATAGCAAGTAACATTACAGGATTATTTCTCACTTACTCCAGAGACAGTTGAGTATCTACAGACAGGACTAGTGTGCCCTGGATTTACTCCAGAGATTTACATTATGCATCACATATGTTCTCTGTTTTGGGGGGCGGAGGAAGCAATAGAAGTCATCATCTTCCAGAAAGTAAATTACTTCATTTGCACTAAATGTTTACAGTTTACAACCAAGATGAAAATAGCGTAAATCTATGAATAAATGCCCATCTGACATTCAGGAACTACTATTGTAAAGATAGCAATGTGTGTAAACGTATTTTAATCGTATTCCCAAATAGGCTTTATGAAATTCCCACCCATAAGCATCAGTGCCTTCAGGACCTGGTGAATGAACCCATGGACTTTAATTAGGCTGCATGATCTTACCTGGGGGAGGTCACATTTAGCTACAGTGGTGGTTCTCAAGCATCAGTGTGCATTGGCATAGCTGGAGAGCTAATCAAATATTAAACAACAGGCTCCCTGAAGCAGGTTAGGGGCTGGGCTGCTCTAGTTTCATCATGTTACCCAGGTGATTCTGATACACATACAAGTTTAAGAACAAAGTTGTTATTGCGGTAGTCCTCAACTTTGATGGCACATTGGGGTCCTTGGCAAGTTGTAAAAGCAAATACTGATGCCTGAAATTCACCCACAGAAATCTGGTTTGTCTGGCTTGGGTAATGCCTGAGCTTCAGGATTTTAAAAGTTCCCCAGTGATTCTGGTGAGCAGCAAAGTTTGCAAACTACTGTCTAGAGAAGAGTAACCAGGTTTGGTAATTTTATTTTGAAATCAGGAAGATGGAAAGAACAAAGTACGACTTCACCTGAAAACAGGTAAAAAGGTAGAGAAATTCAAAAAGCAATCTTTTCCAAATTTACAATTCTATCCCAGTTCAGTCCCATCTGCAAATAACCAGATATAAAAGAATGAAACAAAATCCAGTTTTGTCAGTCTACATGGGTTATGATAACGATATAAATCTCTTTTATGGAAGGTTATAATACAATTTTTGAGTTGTTCATATTTCATTAATTTATTAAACAAAGTTTACTGAGCATTTGCTATATGTAAGCCCTGATGCTAGATAACGTAATAAGAAAATAAATAAAAAAGGCAAAAATCCCTGGCATCAAGAAATTATAATCTATGAGAGTAAGTAAAACACGGAGAAAAAAATAATATGTCAGTAAAACAACTGCATAAGAGACACAGATATCGAGTATCACGAAAGTGTGAAGCAGAGCAAGAGCCCTTCTGGGCTGCATGACTGGGGAAGGATTAAAAAAGAAACAACATTCCATCTGAGCCTTGAAGGATGACAAGAGTTTTTGGAGGCAAATATGGGAGAACAAGAGTTTCTGTAAAAATGAACAGCACGACTTGAAGCCACAGGCATTGAAGAGTACAATGTATGGTCCAAGAAGAGGTTATAACCCAGATGGATTGGACTACAGTGCCAGGGAGTGAGTGAGAAACTGAGAAAAGTGGGTGATTTCTGGTTGCAGGAGACATCTAATGCTGCTATAACGTATTAATTAAAGAATGGGGAAATGTTAAAGGAGCTGTAAGCAGAGAAATGACATAATTAGAGTCAGGCTTTAGAATGCTTAATTTTGGAAATGTGCAAGACAGACCAGAGTAGGAAGAGTTTTAAACTACAGAGTGAACCCATTGCAGAATGCCCAAGTGTCAGATGCTGAAGCTCCAAATTAGTAATGAGAAAGGAAGAAAGAGAGAGACTGAGAAATATGACTAGGAGGTTTCCAGTCTGAGAAGCAGAGAGAAGCCCAGTACTGTAAATATGAATAGAAATGCCAGTAGGAAGACATCACTTAGGGGAGAAGATGATGGACTTTTAGCCATGCAGAGTTTAGGATACTAGAAAATATGCAGCTGAGAGTTGGAAATATGGAGTTGGAACTCAAGAAAGAGGCAAAGGCTAGGATGCCCCTTTGGATTTGGGTGCCCTTTCCCTTTCCCTCTTCATCTGTCAAGCTCCTTCAATTCCTTCCCAAATAATTAACTGGGAAAAATTTACCAAAGCTTAATACATTAAGAACCCTTAGAATTAAAGAAAAATTCAACACCTCTGTTTTTAAAATGAGCTAAAGGTAGAAGCATACTGAAAAAAACTCAGTATCCAGTAAGATGCTTAAGTTAATTATGGCACATTCACACAATGGAATATTTTGTAGCCATCTAAAAAGATATTGCTGAAAAGACAAAAGATATTCAAATATAATTTAGTAAAAAAGATACTAGCATGCATATGATCACAAATTTTTATTTTAAAAAGTTATATGTGCATATTCAACTAGAAAGCTACATTAAAAAATATGTCCTTTGGCATTCACAGTGATTGTTCCTGAGTAGGTAGGATTCACATAACAAATAATTATCCATTACTATGTGCCAGGCACATTTTAAAACCTGGAAATATAGCAGTGAACACACCAAATGAGGTCCCTGCTCTTACAAAGCTTACATCTGGTAAAGACTGAGGGGTGAAGGCTAGGACAGTCAATAAAAACTAGCTGTATGAATGACATGAAGAAAAATATTTAGATTAGGGGGATAGTGGTGGAGGTAGCTAGAGAAGGCTTTTCTAATAAGGTAAGATCCAAGAAGTTACTTTAATGTAAGTGAGGGAGTAAGATATGAGGACAGGAGAAAAGTTCCAGGCAGAAAGAGGAGTTAATGAAAATAGTCCTTCAATAGGAGTGCTTATAGGCTCCAAAAACAACCAAGAGGCCAGAACATCTGAGTGGAGGGAAACGAGAGAAGAGAAAATGGTAGATTTTGCTACTAACGGTAGGGATTAGAGAGAGAAGAGAAGTATTGGTTGGTGCAAACATAATTGCGGTTTTTGCTGTTAAAAGTAATGACAAAAACCACAACTACATTTGCACCAACCTAATATAGAGGTTAAGGAAGCTGTGACAGGGATGTGGGGTTTCATTTGGAGTAAGGTGGGAGCCATTGTTGAGGTTAGAGCAGAAGCAGGACATGGTGGAACAAGGGCTGACTGACACTATGAAAGGATTGACAGTAGCTTCTGGGTGCAGAGCTGTCCACCTATCCATCATAGGCAAGGGTTCAGGCAGGGAGACAAGGAAGGAGGCTGTGGCAATAATCTGGTAAGAAATGGTGGCTCGGGCTAGGTGGTGGCAGTGAACATGGCCATGGTGATAAGTTGTGAGCTTTTGGATTTCAAAGGTAGAGACAAAGAAAAAGAGAGGAGTCTGGATGATTCTGAGATTTGAGTCAGGGTGACTGGGAGAACCTAGCTGGCATTTTTGAAGAAGACTAGAAATGAAGAGTTGGTAGTAAAGGCAGGGTGGGATGAAGAGTTCAGTTCTATTCATGTTCAGTTTGAGATGGGCACCAAAGAAATGAGTATAGAGAGGGAAGAGGAAGGATTCAAGGGTTGAGCCCTGAGCAGGCCTAGAGCAATTAGCAGTAGGGAAGACAAGGAAGCTCCAGCAAAGAACCTGAGAAGAAGCCAAAAGGGAGAGCAGATGAGATTACACATTTCATTTGCTCATCTGGTTTTCTGATTTATTAATAAGTATGCCTTGTTTTTTGTAATAAAAACCATTCTTCAAGAAAAACCTTTGTTTTAAAGCATGGAAAAAGCAAACGGGATGGCAAAAATAAAATAAGATGCCATAAAAGCATATGTGAATATGTTAATGTGTAAGATGTTTACAAAATCTTCATATTACATTGCCTCACTTCATTCACATCTGTGCTGAGTCCTCTTCTCTGAGGGACTTCCTGACCACCCTATCTACAACAACCCCTGTATCCTATCATTCTTTATTTTTTAAACTCTGCTTTACTTCCTTTTTGTATGGAACTTGTTACATATTTATGTATTTATTTTCTAACTCCCACACTAGACAGGACAGGGACAATATTTTGTTCACAGATCTATCCCTAGCATCAAGAATAGTCCCTGGCACAGCCTGGCCTCTAAAATTATCTGCTGCACAATAGGCCAGATGTGGTGTTTCAGGCCTGTAATCCCAGCACTTTGGGAGGCCGAGGTGGGTGAATCACTTAAGGACAGGAGACCAGCCTGGCCAACACGGGGAAACCCCACCTATACTAAAAATATAAAAATTAGCCCAGCATAGTGGTGCACTTGTAATCCCAGTTACTCGGAAGGCTGAGGCACAAGAATTGCTTGAACCTGGGAAGCAGAAGGTGCAGGGAGCCAAGATTGCCCCCCTGTACTCCAGCCTGAGCCACAGAGCAAGACTCTGTCTCAAAAAAAAAAAAACCAGAAAACTTATTTGTCAAACAACAAAAAACCAAATAACCTAATTTTAAAAATAGGCAAAGGACTTGAATAGACATTTCTCAAAAGATATACGAATGGCCAATAAGCACATAAAAAGATGTTCAACATCACCAACCAGGAAGGAAATGCAAATCAAAACCACAATAAGATACTACTTTATACCCATAAAGATGGCTACTATAAAAAACAAAACCAAAAAACAGAAAACAACAAATGTTGGCATGGATGTGAAGAAACTGGAACCTTCGTGCATTCCTGGTGAATATGTAAAGAGGTATGGCCACTGTGGAAAACAATATGATGGTTCCTAAAAAAATAACAGATTTACCATTTATTCTAGCAATTCCACTTGTAGGTATATACACAAATGAATTGAAGGCAGAGACTCAAACAGATATTTATATACCAACATTCATAGCAGCATTACTCATAATAGCCAAAAAGTGGAAGCAACCAAGTGTCCATAGACTGATGAAAAGATAAATGTGTTATATGCACACACTGGAATATTATTTAGCCTTAAAAAGGAATGAAATTTTGATACATGCTACGACATGGATGAACCTTGAAGACATTATGCTAAGTGAAATAAACCAGTTACAAAAGGTCAAATATCATATGATTACGCTTACATAAGGTGCCTAGAGTCAGAAAGTAAAACAGTGGTTACCAGGAGTACCGGAAGGGGATAATAGGGAGTTTGGGTTTAATAAGTACATAGTTTATTGAGGTTGAAATGATGAAAAACTTCTGGCAGTGGATTACATTGCTAATTATATAACAATGTGAGTGTTCTTCATGCCACTGAACTGTACACTTAAACGTGGCTAAAATTGTAAATTGTACGTTATGTATATTTCATGCATTAAAAATATAAAATTTAAAAAATTAGTTGTTGAAAGAGTTGAATGAATGGGTTTTCTCTTTTCATTTCAGTTGTAAGGAATTTTAATATTAAATGGAATAACTATGCTTTCTTCTTTTCATAATTGTGGGGATTTATTTTAATGATCATTCTAGACAGATCATTCATTGTAAGGTGCCATAAATCTTTCTGGTAAGCAGAAAAGAGTATAGCTTTTTTTAAATGTGAAAAAAAAACAAGGGGAAATAAAGCCTCCTGGTCTCACCCCTATGAGTTAGTTACATCCCGCGGGAATTCCAAGGGCCTTAGTTCACATCTCCATTATGTCATTTAATACATTTTATCATAATTTGCTCCTTATTATTTTTATTTTATTTTTTTTATTTATTTTTTTGAGACTGAGTCTTGCTCTGTCGCCCATGGTGCGATCTTAGCTCACTGCAACCTCTGCCTCCTGGGTTCCAGCAATTCTCATGCCTCAGCCTCCCAAGTAGCTGGGATTATAGGTGTGCGCCACCACTCTCGGCCAATTTTTTGTATTTTCAGTAGAGACATGGTTTCGCTATATTGGCCAGGCTGGTCTTGAACTCCTGGCCTCAAGTGATCCACCTGCCTCAGCCTCCCAAAGTGCTGGGATCACAAGTGTGAGCCATCGTGTCCGGCCATGATTCGTTCCTTTCTCTCATTGTTCTCAATAATCTATGTGCTAAAGGCATTCTCTTTCACCCAAGTTTAGCAAATTGACTGGATCATCAATAATTATTGAGGAGTGCTTCTTATTCTGTGATAGGAGGATTCTACATTAGAATGGTAGTTGACAGAACCATTTTTGAAGAACAGCAACCAAGGGAGACACTATTGATTAATTTTAAGTAAGAGGTGAGGTTAACTGCAAGGAAAAGGGGGCAGGCTTGGGCCCAGGGATTTGAAGTATATACCGTATCTTCAAAGCAATTCTTACTTTCTGTGCCATCTGCTTCCAGTTGCTCTTCTCTAGGTTTCTGTTTAAATTTCATGTTTCCAAAGTGCATGATGGCTCCAGTGAGTTTATAGCATCCATACTTCTCATCAGGAAGAAAGCCCAAGATGTCCATGGCTTGCTGTAAAAACAGAAACAGATGGCCCTGTCTTCATTTGCCTAATGGCTGCAGTGAGCACCTCACCCCCGCTGTTACACCTCGGGGCTGTGGGCTGAAGGGAGTGAGATAGACAGCTCTGTTCAAAGCAATGCAAATCAGCCCTGTTGGCACTTGGTCACCCGCAGTCTGCTCATCCCTTTAAAAGAGAATTAGGAAGGCACAAGACTAGGCTTGTTTATTCCCCAGTAGTTTTAGAACTTTCCTTCAATGCCCTGCCTCTCTCTGGTTCCTTCCAGCAACAGATCACTAACTGGCTGTATCAGGTCAATTATTTTGCCTTTCGTGGTTATGGCAGAAAGCACCATATCTGCTGAGTTGCTTGTTTCTGTGATCCCATGTGTTCTCCTGACTTTATTCTAGAGCAGACATATTTCAAAGACTGGTGAAAAGAAATGTTTAAGAAAAGCCACCTCACCATAAAATTGCATCCTAAGTATCCACTGCACAAGATGTGCATTCTCATACACCCCAAGAGGGAAAAAATTGGTACAATCTTTCTAGTGGTTAATTTAGAATATGTACCAAGAGACTATAAAAAATTCATAATCCTTCGTATTTTCACTTCTAGGAACCTAGCATAAGGTGAATCTGATATACAGAAAAAGTGTTAAGCTACAGAGATATTCACCTCAGTGGGAGTGAAAAAAAATCTTGAGTCTAACACTAGGAGAATAGCTCAATAAACAACAGCACAAATGCCTGATAAAATCTTAAGTACCCACTTAAATGTTTATGAAGAGTTCCTAAAGATACTTGAAATGCCTAAAAGATTAAACTGAGAAAGCAAATTCTATATGCCAAATGTATATGCAGCATAATTACAGTCTTTTGGTAAAAAAACAAAAAACACTAACATGACCATACAAAAGCAGCTGCAAATAGATAAAAACAGAATAAAGACTGTAAAGATATACACCAAATAAAAGAGATGTTTGCCACTGAGTTGAAATATCTTTCTACTTTTTCATAGCTTCCAAAGTTACTATACTGACAATGTGCAGTTTTCTCGTAAGTCAGTAAACTTTGGACAGAAGCAGCCCTACACCCCTATGGAAGCAAGACCACTTCTCCGAGTCCCTGAAGAACAGAACTCTAAGATGCTGTCTTTCATTTCTCATTGCCATTACCAGATTTCGCTTTGACAACTAACAAGCCTTACTTCTGTGGCCAGCAATTCTTCAGCATCATCCAAGCTCTCCACAGTAACTGCTCCACAGGAGCAAAAGTGGAAGTCTGAGGGATTTGCAGACACCAGGAGCATGTCTAGAGTGGGAAAACCATTCGTTAAATAGCTTAAAGAAATCCGCAAGGCCTTAGAAAATAATGGGTCAATATTCACAGTTTACGGTTTAAATCATACTTGTAAACAAGCTAAAATAAAATCCATATTTTAGACCCAAACTTCTACAATCAATGTTTGCCCTCTATTAACTTGTCAGTAATGTGTTAATGCCTCCCAAGAGAAGACAGGCTGGCAAATTCCAAAAGCAGATTCAATTGCAGCAGTTTCAATTGGTGCAAAAAAACAAAAACAAACGAATAACAACAACAACAAAACACAGACAATGTGTGCTGGTAAAACTTTGAAAACAGGAATTTGGCCTAGATTTATGACTGAGGGCTGGAGGACAAAGGTATTTTGTAAAATTATAAGTAGAACAGATCTGAGCTTCAAAAGCTAGGAAGCAGTCAGACCCTGGGGTCAGCGCCCAGGGAACATTAGCAGGGCAACCCTGTCACATCACATCCTCCCTATTAGGGAGCTGAGTCTGTCTTTCAAGGGATCCATAAGTCAGCTGCTGTGTTCAATGCTGCGTCCTGATATGTCTAAGAGTCCTGACATGATTCACTTAGTCAGGAAACATAATCCAGGTCGAAGCAGAGGCAGGCTGTCAGCCACGCATCAACTGACTTGGCAGAATCATGTTAACCTCTCACTGTCCAACACTTGATCCCAATGAAGTTTTCTTGAGCTGATCTTATTTTTCTATTTATTGCTCAATGAAGTGAAAGTCGGTTATCTTGAACCCCAAATCTCAGAAACAAAGAAATTGGGCTACATAAACGTTCACAGCAGCTTTGTTAGAAAACAAGTCAAATGACCATCTGCAGTTGAATGGGCTAACAAACTGTTGTACATCCATACAGTGGATTATTATTCAGCAAACAAAGGAATGAACTATAAATACGTGCTAGAACATGGAAGAATTTCAAAATAATTATGCTGGGTGAAATAAGCCTGACAAGAAGAATATACACTCTATTTTTTTTTGTTTTGTCTTTAAACATTCTAGAAAATACAAACTAATCTATGGTGACAGAAAGCATATTAGTGGTTGCTTAGGGACTGGGGCTGGGAGAGGAGGGCTCCAATGAGTGAGAAGGGACAGGAGGGAGGTCCAAGGACCTTTTGAAGATCCAAGCACACTTTTGAAAGTATACATGCATTATGTTGATTGTGGTGACAGTTTCATACACACACACATATATGTTAACACTTACCTGTTATATACTTAAAACACATGCCGTGTACTTTAGTTGAAAAGTACTTCAATAAATTTGTTTTATAAAACTTTAAAAATAAAACAAAATTGGCCTAGCTTAAATCAAGCAGAAGGTTAATATATGTATTTTAATAAAAATGACCTGTAAAATTTTTTACAGTACTTGTTTTTTAAATGATTTTTATTTTTTAAATTGACAATTTAAAATTGTATATATTTATGGTGTACAACATGATGTTTTGATACATGTATACATTGCGGAATGGCTTATTCCAGCTAAGTAATGTATCATCATTTCACATACTTTTTTTTGTGTGTGGTGAGAATATTTAAAATCTACTCTGTTAACCATTTCAAGCATATAATACATGGTTATTAACTATAATCACTGCGTTGTACAATAGATCTTCTGAACTTATTCAACTTTTTTAGATTCTACATGGGTGAGATAATGTGGTATTTGTCTTTCTGTCCCTGCCTTATTTCACTTAGCATAATATCCTTCAGGTTCATCCACGTTGCCATACTTGACAAAAATAACAAGATGTTCTGTTCTTTTCTTTT
>NW_012099543.1:5025860-5028170 GCF_000951045.1 Mandrillus leucophaeus
GCAAACATGGATGATAAGAGTTCCAGATCATCTTTTAAAATGTCCCCCAAAAGGACAATGGGTGCTAAAACAGGTAGACTGACAATACCCAGTTTGGACCACCAGATGTCAGGCTTTGCACAGTAATCAATCTCAGCAACCCCCAAAGACTGAAAGAGATAAATGAATTCAAGATAAGCATGAATTTTCCATAGCAGCCCAAAGGCATCAGATGCTTCTATTAGTAAACAGAGATGCTCTGAAAGTAATCTTGCAGTGTCTGCTGGTACCTTCATCAAATCTCATGTGTCAGTCGCCCTATACCATCCAGAAACACATGTCAAGAGTGTTAGATTTGATAGAGCTAATCAACGGAAGACCAAAAAAAATCCTGTTCCAGGTTGAGGTGAAGAGAAGGTGGGGAAGAGAATGTACTGCTTACATAACACCAATTACATCTATGGCAAAAATAATTGTCTCGTTCGTAGAGCTTTCCCCATTTGGTAAGGGTACTTTAAAGACCAAGTAGTCAAAACACTGCTAGATTTATACCATACTTAATCTAAGCATAATGGACTGGGAAAATTGTTCCCATCAGTTCACTAGCCTGGATCTGTAATCTTATCCTACGTCCACTTCTGTGGGAGCATTGTTGTCCTCAAAAGCTTACCTCAAATACAATACCTTGGAAATCAAATCAGCATGTCATTCTCTCCTTCCAATGAATCCCTATGCCACTTTAAACTCTCTGCCATGGTCTACAATGTGCTGCATGGTCTAACCCCTGCCTACTTTACCCTATGTTACCCTCTCTACCACCCACAGTGGCCATTTTGCTATTCCAATAATAAATCAAATGCATTCCTTCCTCAGGACCTTTGCACTCACTGTTCCCTCCTCCTGGAATTTTATTCCTGGAAATCTTTGCCTACTTGCTCCCTTACTTATTGAGGTGTCTGTAAAAATATTGTCTTTTCAGAGAAATTCCCTGACAATTTCATCTAAAATAGAACTATCCACAACCCTACCAAACCCCATTTCTTTCTGTCCCCTCACTGCACTTTATTTTTCTTTATTCACCTGCCATATAACCTACAAAGAAATTAGAGCATTTGTTTTTTTCTTTTTTGAGACAGAGTCTCACTCTGTCTCCCAGGCTAGAGTGCAGTGGCACATTCTTGGCTCACTGCAACCTCTGCCTCCCAGGTTCAAGTGATTCTCCTGCCTCAGCCTCCCAAGTAGCCACAATTACTAGCACCTGCCACCATGCCTGGCTAAGTTTCATATTTTTACTAGAGACTGGGTTTTATCATGTTGGCCAGGCTGGTCTCAAACTCCTGACCTCAAGCAATCCACCTGCCTCAGTCTCCCAAAGTGTTGGGATTACAGGCATGAGTCACTATGCCCAGCCTAGATCATATATTCTGTACTTGTTTGTTGCCTGTCTTCCACACTAGACTATAAGCTCAGAAGGGCAGAGGCCTGTCTATCTTGTATCACCACTGTACCCCCCATGATTAAAAAGCAGTGCCTGATGTACACATGGAAGCTCCAGAATAAATATTTGTTGAATAAATACATGAAATTCATTCCTTTATTCCACAGGGATTTTTTCTTATTTTATGTTTATGGCACTATCATTCTCCTAATCAAATCACAAAACTTGGGGATATTTTTGACTCATCACTCTTCCTCACTCCTACATTCAGTCACTACCAAGACCTGTTTATTCTTCCATGCATCTATCCCTTTTCCCCCACCCTTCCATTCCCAGACACTCTTTTAGATCACTGTCTTGTCATCTCATACTGGGACATTTGCAATCCCTTCCATCCAAATCTCTGCCTCCACACCATCCTGCCCATTACCAGCTTAATCGTCCCAAATACTGCCCTCAATAAATCATGACCTCCTATTGCCTCACTCCCCACAACACACTCACACACTTGCTCTGCCAACTCCCTGAGTTCAGAAACCATCAGAATAAAATCTCCACTATTCCTCTATGCAAATCTTTTCCTTTAGTCAAACTGGTCTCTCTGTTCCCTGCTCCTGTTTTGCCCTTTCCCAACATTGTGTACACTCTTCCTCCTACCAGAAGTAGCCTCCACTCTTCACTTTGTCGACTGAATCCCCTTCCCATTCTTCGTTTCCCAACCTAAATTCCCCTTTTTTATAAAACTCCTGAGCCAGACACAGTGGTTCACACCTGTAATCCCAGCACTTTGGGAGGCCAAGAGGCCAAGGTGGGAGGATTTCTTGAGGCCAGGAGTTTGAGACCAGCCTGGCCAACATGGTGAAACCCCATCTCTACTAAAAAAGAAAAAAGAG
>NW_012099543.1:5031050-5033270 GCF_000951045.1 Mandrillus leucophaeus
GTGGCACGATCACAGCTCACTGAAGCCTCAATCTCCCAGGCTCAAGTGATCCTCCCACTTCAGCCTCCCTAGTAGCTGAGACCACAGGTGCATGCCACCATGATCAACTAATTTTTTAATTTTTTATAGAAACAGGGTCTTGCTATGTTACTCAGGCTGACCTTGAACTCCTGGGCTCAAGCAATCCTCCCTCCTGGGCCTCCCAAAGTGTTGGGATTACAGTCTTAAGCTACCATACCCAGCCAAGATTTCCTTCTTTTTCTTTAAGGCATAATAGTATCCTATTGTGTATATAGACCACATTTTCTTTTCCATTCATCCTTCATGGACACTTAGGTTGTTTCTCTATCTCAGCAATTGTGAACAATGCTGCAGTGAACATGGAGGTACAGATATTTCTTCAGGATACTGAGTTCATTTCCCTTGGATGTATTCCCAGTAGTGAGATAACTGGATCATAAGGTAGTTCTATTTGTAATTTTTTGATTAACTTTCATACCATTTTTCATAATAACTGTGCTAATTTATAGTTGACTCAACAGTGAACAAGAGTTCCCTTTTCTTCACATCCTTGCCGACATTTATTATCTCTTGTCTTCTGATAGCAAGACAATATCTCATTGTGGTTTTTGCTTTGCATTTCCGTGATGATTATTGATGTTGAGTCTTTTCTCACAGACCTGTTGGTCATTTGCATGTCTTCTTTGGAGAAACGTCTGTCAGGTCCTTTATCCATTTTTTAATCTGGTTGTTTTCTTGCTATTGAGTTGAGTTCTTTATATACTTTAGATATTAACCCCTTATTGATATACAGTTTGCAAGTATTTTTTCCCATTCATTCAGTAGATTCTCTCATGATGATGCATGATTGTTGTATAGTTTATGAAGCGAATACTCAGGGTATGAGGCCAAATGTCAAGGATTCCAATATGGAAGGACCTCTTGGTCACTTATCATCACTCCTGGAATCTATACACTAGTTGAATAGCAAGAATAGGTACAATAAATAAATAGAAACAAAAAAAGTCAAAAGAAAAAGAAAAGAAAAGGGAAAATATATGTAGGACCAAGCTATGCAGATGGCAGTGAGAACTAAGGATTTTGAATGAGCCCTGTCCAAAAGAACTGAAGAAATGAGTCTTAGCTATGCCTGGAACAAGGGTCAGATATAATTGAGAGCAAAGGGGTGAAGGGGTACTCATGGCCATGTAGAGGTCAAATAGGGACTGGCTCTGAGGTAACATGTCACCTCATTTCCTTGACTCCTTCAGTGGTTGGCCAGCCTCTCTGCTGTGATTTCCATACCCAATTCTTTTGTAGTGTGGACAAATCCTCATATTTCAGGATATGTGGACATCATCCTCATATTGTTAAGATATGCCCTCTTGTATTAAGCCTCAGGATACTCTGAAGCTCTTCTTTGGCAAACATGGATGGTAAGAGTTCCAGATCATCTTTTAAAATGTCCCCCAAAAGGACAATGGGTGCTAAAACAGGTAGACTGACAATACCCAGTTTGGACCACCAGATGTCAGGCTTTGCACAGTAATCAATCTCAGCAACCCCCAAAGACTGAAAGAGATAAATGAATTCAAGATAAGCATGAATTTTCCATAGCAGCCCAAACGCATCAGATGCTTCTATTAGTAAACAGAGATGCTCTGAAAGTAATCTTGCAGTGTCTGCTGGTACCTTCATCAAATCTTATGTGTCAGTCGCCCTATACCATCCAGAAACACATGTCAAGAGTGTTAGATTTGATAGAGCTAATCAACGGAAGACCAAAAAAAATCCTCTTCCAGGTTGAGGTGAAGAGAAGGTGGGGAAGAGAATGTACTGCTTACATAACACCAATTACATCTATGGCAAAAATAATTGTCTCGTTCGCAGAGCTTTCCCCATTTGGTAAGGGTACTTTAAAGACCAAGTAGTCAAAACACTGCTAGATTTATACCATTCTTAATCTAAGCATAATGGACTGGGAAAATTGTTCCCATCAGTTCACTAGCCTGGATCTGTAATCTTATCCTACGTCCACTTCTGTGGGAGCATTGTTGTCCTCAAAAGCTTACCTCAATTACAATACCTTGGAAATCAAATCAGCATGTCATTCTCTCCTTCCAATGAATCCCTATGCCACTTTAAACTCTCTGCCATGGTCTACAATGTGCTGCATGGTCTAACCCCTGCCTACTTTACCCTATGTTACCCTCTCTACCA
>NW_012099543.1:5034970-5081454 GCF_000951045.1 Mandrillus leucophaeus
ATACACACACACACACACACACACACACACACACTCTCTCACCCACTCACCTCTGCTGGGTATCCTACCCACTTTCACTCTTCTTCCTTTTGCTACCAAATTGAAAAAGAAGTGTTGCCATTTACTGTCTGTCCATATAAAATTATACAACACTAGTTCTATAATTGGTTCAACTCCCTAAGTTTTAAGGATGAATATACTGAAGTCTAAATAGGCTAAGAAACTTACTGAATAACACTTTTTCATCCCCCAAATATGGCTTATTTTTCTTGTTTTGGAATAACCCTAAGCTCCAGAATCCTACACTTACCATGAAGCTCTTTTTGTCCAGATAGAATTTGATAGAATATGTGGTAGTTCCTCTCTCCAGGCTGCTGGAAAATCACCCTGGACTTTTCAAGAAAATCTGGATGATGAGAAATGAATAAAGATTCATACTTAGGCATTCTTGCAAAATGTAGGACAAAAGTAATCAGGCTGAGTGCAGTGGCTCACAACTGTAATCCCAGCATTTTGGGAGGCCGAGGTGGGAGGAGCACTTGAGGCCAGGAGTTTGAAACCAGCCTGTGCAACATAGTGAGACCCCGTTTCCACAAAGAAAAATTTTAAAAATTAGCTGGGCATGGTGGCACATGCCTGTAGCTGCAGCTACTTGAGAGGCTGAGGTAGAGGATTGCTTGATCCCAGGAGTTTGAGGCTGCAGTGAGCCATGATCCTGCCATGGCACTCCAGCCTGAACAACAGAGTGAGACCCTGTCAAGAAAGAAAAGAAAAGAAAGAAAGAAGGAAGGGAGAAAGAGAAAGAGAGAGAGAGAAAAGGAAAGGAAAGGAAAGGAAAGGAAAGGAAAGGAAAGAAAGAAAAGAAAAGAAAAGAAGGAAGAAGGAAAAAAAGTAATCAGATAGTGCAATGACTACTTACAGATATCAACGTCCACAGATGACAGCATGCCTCTGGCACCAAAGTGCATCCTGATGAATTTGCCCTAGTGTGGACACAGAACACACTCAGACACAGAACACAGTTTCCTATTCAAATTTTCCAAGCACTTGCAATGGCTTCACTATATGTAACTCTCAAAATGACTACTTCCTCAAAAGTAAGAAACAAACAAACCAAAAAAAAAAAAAAACAGAAAAATGCAATGTGGGTTTGAGATGAGATAGCACCAGCTAATATCTGGAGGAAGCCAGAATGATTGTCAGGACTAGCAGTGGTTCTGGCTTGTAGCCCCAAATCTGCTGATTGCTACCTGTGTATTCTTGCGGGCACTGTGAAATCTCTCTGGGCCTCACTGTTCTTATCTAAAGATAATAAAAATATTTCCTCATCATATTTGTTTGTTCATTCACCAACATTCATTGAGCATCTACTGAGATCCAGGTAACCTTCTAGGCACTAGAGATACCACACAAGAAAAATAGACATGGTCCCTACCCTCACAAACCTTATAGGCTAGTGGATAAGCAGTTACTGCAACAGCTCTGACATAAAATCACAAGAAAAGCCAGTATCCTAGAACTTAGAAAGTCAGAGAAAGAGGGGGCATAAAATGGAGTTGAAGAGGTAGACAAACTCCATATCATGTAAGCCATGTAGAACATGGGAAAGGGTAGGGTTTTATTTTTTGTGTGCTTGGGAGACATTGTAAGGTTTTAAGCAGAGGAGTGATGTGATCTAATTTGTTTCAAAGCACACCTTGGCCTAAAGAATAGACAGATACTCTTTCTTCCTTATCAGTGAAAAGCCATAAGGCAGGATCTAGAGGGGCAGAAATGCTGTCCAGAGGTGCCAGCGCCCATGTCAGAATGCCAGATGCAGCTAAGGAGGTGGCACCATCTGGTTGCAGCTAGAGCCTGTGGGATGAGGATGCTGAAACAGGGAGGAAGTCAGCCTGGTGGAGGTTGGCCCATGCCAGGAAGGCACCAGGGCAGGACAGCAGCCTGGCAAGAAGAGGTGAGTAGCTCTGTACAGGGGGATCGAACAGGTACATTAAAATATGTAGGACAGTGGGAGTCACACACACAAACACACATGTATATATACGCATACATACAAACGCGCAGGTACATATATATGTGTGCACATACACATATACAGAGGTATATGTATACATATCTATTTAGTATTAATTGAAAATTTTAACCCAGATTTCTTGATTATTTTGAACTCCTTTTTTTTTTCTTCTCTCTTCTTTCTTTCTTTCCATTGATCCATCTTCATGCTTATTTTTCTCCTCTACTTCTTTCCTTCTGTCTTTCCAACTTTTCTCTCCTTTCTGTTCTCTTCTTCATTGTTTTTTAAGGCAAGTTCCTGCTCTGTCACCCAGCCGGAGTGTAGTGGTATCATCATAGCTCATTGCAGCCTCAAACACCTGGGTTGAAGTCATCCTCCTGCCTCAGCCACTTGAGTAACTGGGACTACAGGTGCACACGACCACTCCAGGCTAATATTTGTGTTTTTAGTAGAGACAAAGTCTCACTGTGTTACCCAGGCTGATCTCGAACTCCTGGGCTCAAGTGATCTGCCCACTTCAGCCTCCCAAAATGTTAGGGTTACAGGCATGAGCCACCACACTTGGCTATCTTTCTTTTTACCTGATGTTTTTCCCTTTCTTCCTTTTATTTTTTCCCTTATCTTTCCTCTTTCCTTTTTAAAAATGTTCTTTTTCCATCCCTCTATTCCTTCCTTTTTCTTCCCTTGCTTTTTTTTCCCCAGCTTTCTATCTTTCATATTTCAGCAGAAAGTCCTTTAGCATTCTAACAAATCCCAAATCTATCAGTTGTTTTATGAACCAGTATTAGTGCCTGCTATGACCAGCCAGACACTGTAAGCACATCTAAATGTGAACAGAGCAGCTCTAAGGCTTTGGATGGAAACTAGCCAAATCAGCATGTGGTTATTATTTAATTATGCCGGGAGACTCAAACAGGAAGCCTTCTGCAAATTTTCTTGTGAATTATACAGTGGCTCCCTGCCACTCATTCTTGGCATAATATGAATTTGTTAAACTAGGTTTAGAAATCCAAATTCTTCCTCTTCCGTGGGAGTTCTAGTTATCAAAAGCTACTTAAAAATACTTTCTCGTCAGACCCCCAAAAAAGTCTTCAGTGAAAAATATTCAGGGGTAAGGAGGCCATAGGCAAGAGTACAAACAGTAATTGTAGTAAGTGAATTAGGAAGTGCCTACTGGTTTAGGAAATTATGAAGGAGAAAATATTTCAAATATGTACAACGTAATAAAATATAAGGCATGATTATAATTTTTTGGGTGAGCTTCTCTACTGGGAGTGGAATTTGAAACTATTAAGATAAATGCTTTTTTCTTGAAATTGACCAAATGGAAACTCTTCAGATGTATATTTATTTATAAAAATTTAATTGTCTTAATGAAATAGATGGTAAATGTTTGTGAGAAATCTAACATTACAAACTTTAATCAAAGAGCTTCTTTGGTGTTCTAGAATTTTTTTCATACCTATGTGCTTACATATGAGTTTTACCATTGCATACAAATTAAATACTTTGATATTATGCTAAATCATGTTACTTACAAAACGAGAGGAGTTGTCATTTCTCAGGGTTTTAGCATTTCCAAATGCTTCCAAGATAATATTCGCTTGCATGATTTGCTCTTCTAACGCCCCCTGAGACACATGAAAGAGAAGTACAGTTGATTAAGCTATTAGTAGAATTCTGTAATGTGGCAAGCCCTCCATCTCCAGGTCAAACCCCATTCTTGCTTTGATAACCAATGGCCAAAACCTGCTTCCAAATTTGGTTATATTATCTTGGAATGAGAAATCAGAAAAACAGTTGGATGACAGAGGCTAACAATATACAATACCCCTATGAATACGTGGGAGTTCATTTATTTGCAATGCTTCTTTTTTGGTTGGCATTGGCCTGAGTGGGAAAAAAAAAATCGTCACCAAATAAAAAAGAAAAACATACCAGCTTATTTACAGACAAATATCATATCATGTATTTCCCCCATCATTAATCTTCCTCTCTTCCCATCTGATCTTTGTACCTGGAAATTTATCCTAGCATAATACAACAGACTCTTGGTGTTATTAAACTACACTTTTGCTTGCTTCTTTTCCTAAGTAATCTAGAGGTTCCCACCAAGTAGTGACTTTTAATAGTATTGATCTTGAATTTGAATCACATGTGCTCAGGTTGATGGGCCAAAACATATCATCGACCTATCTACCATATCTACATGGCTTTGTTGTTTTCCAGTCAGCCTCAAAGACCCATTTTATGGGGGTAACTATATAGTATATGGTATTTAATAATTTATGGATTTATAAATATTATATCCCTTCTTATATCCCTTCTACTATATAATACTCCCCATTTTATGGGGGAACGTATATAGTACATCGTACTCAATAATTTATGGATTTATAAGTATTATATCCCTTCTCAGTAATATGGGTTTACTGTCCTTCAAATAAGTTAGAGAACATTATATATATATGAGCAAAGATTTCCATAGAAGTGTTATATATTATGTATTGTATTATATCATAAAACTCAATGGCTAAACCAAACCATTTAATGCACTCCGAAAAAAAAAACTAAAATGCTTGTAAAAACAAAGTTATAGATATAACTATCTATAAATAAAAGAGTTCAATGATATCCAAAGAAATCAGTAATCAAACTCAGGAATGTGGTCGTTAGAAAAGAAACTTCTATAGTTTAAAAATTGAGCCAGATGACTATTTTAATATATTTCTTACTTTGCAAAAACAGCAAACATCCAGTATCTAATTGAAAAAGCAAAATAATCATGCCAGACATAGAAAAATGAGAGGTCTAACAGCTCAATAACTCATTGATTTTGAGTTCCAGTCAGCATTACCTAATTTTATTTTGCATACCAACGTGTATGGTCTTAGTTATCCTCTAGTTATTATGATGTCCATTAACATGTTAATGGAGCTAAACTAAAATGAACAAGTTGTTTTTTTTTTTTTTTTTTTTTAAATAGGGAAGGCAAAGGTTTTTCTGAACGTGGTATGTGATTAACATTGAGGGGTATGTCCATTAGGCATTTAGAACTTGCTCCAGGAGTTAGGTATGAATGAAGAAAACTTCTATTGGTGCATATTTATGGGAATTTGATATCTCACAGTAGCTAAAGGGATTCAGAAATATCCAAGCTACCGATGACCCTAGACTTTAGGTAAGATGGTTTGAATCTTGAGGACTTAACTTACAGATCCAACAAACAAAGACCAGGCCAGAAAATGCCCCTTTAAGCAGATGTGAAATTGATTATGTAATTAATGTTTTCATGTTATTGTTTGGAGCACTTGATGATCCTCTCAAGGAGCAAAGGAAAGATTTAAAAAAAAAATACTTTTCTATGATTTGCAAATTGTCCTGTGGCACTTGTTGCCTCCTTACTTCCCAAAAGTGGTCAGGACAGAGCCTCCATGATCCAGTGGATAGGGCCACCTCATCTTTTCTGCCAAGCTATATAAACACTTACCGGCTTTTTCCTGGGTTCACTCATGGCTGCTATGGTGGCAAAATACTGGATAATATGTTTGCTGTTCACAGTCTTTCCAGCACCAGATTCTCCTCTGTGATTTGAAATTCAGTGACACAGTTAACTAGTTCTGATTATCAGTGCAATGAAAGAAAGGTAATTTTGATTATATAGGCTATGGCAAGCAGGGAACCTTTTACATAAAAGTAAAGCTTCTGATGGAACTTGAGGACATATTGACATTTAATTGGTTGGGAGAAAGGCAAGGACATTTCAGGCTGGAAAAACAGCATGGGCAAAAATCTGGAGTTAGAAAGATCACAAATTTTGTAAATATTAGGAAGCCTGTTCCTTATGGTCCTAATAACAAAGAGTAGGAAAGCGCCTCTTCTAACTAGACAAGGCTCCTCATTACCAGCTGTTCAAGAGATTTTCACATATGAAGGCTACCATACAGCCAAGTCCAACCCTCTTCTCAGAAAAAGGCTACCAATTACTTCACCAGGCAGTTGGGCTTTAGGCTTTACCTTACCTTTGACAACCAGCTAACTTTGTAATGTGGGAAGAGCACAGTGGTAAATCTATGGCCTCTTCAACATAAGCATCATTGAACCAAGGCCTGCCTGCCTTTATCTATACAAAACTCCAGAAAATAGTTTATCATCTCTATGAAAGTCTGAACTCCAACTGTTCATCTAGCTCTAAAATTCTGAGACCTTATGATTTCTCCTGGGATAACTGAAGCCAATGGAGAGCCCAATGTACAAGATGGTATCATCATCATTGCATGGGAAGGTAAAGGACTTTAGCACTTCACAGCCCCTTGAGTCTCAGTCACCATGCTGACACTTTACCTGGCCGGCCAGTGCTCTTTTCATCAAAACTCACATACAATAAGATACCACTGTGACCCTTCCTTCTATCCTTTTCACTCCCTTTCTTATTTCTCTAAATGTCACCATCTTTTAGTTTTCACTGCTTCATGTACTTTGGCCTGCCCCAATCTGGCTGCCCACAACTGCTTCTTAAATGTTCCATGGGCATACCTACTGGACATTCAGCCCCTCTGCTTAGCCAGTCCAGAGGCTTTTGAAGGTGACCATTTGGGACAGTGTAGCTCTCTTAATCATCAAGAAAGTAATTAAGATCAGCTCATGCACTATTTCTAAAGGATCTCTGAAAATGAGGGAGGCAGACTAGCTGACACCATATTTGGAGTCATCACTGACTAAAGCACAATGACAATTTCCTGAGTATCTTTTTCTTACCTCAAAGGTATTGCACCTAAAGGGCAATTAATTTAAAGATAGTGAATCAAAGTTTTATTCCCAGTGAAATGGAGGTATCTATTTCCACTGAAACTTACTTCAGGCCAAAAAAGAAAAACAAGGCAAACACTTACGTAAAGAGTATAGACTGATTTTCTCGATCTACAAAAGAAAGAAAAATGCCAGAATATTCGAGGATTATGTATTAGTATGAACTTATTCAAAATTTCCCTAGCTACAATTTGAAATCAGACACAAGGGAAAGGATTAGCATCATTTATAGTTAGAAAAACATAGCACTCAAATGGTACAGAGTAAAATCGATTTTCTCTTGCCCCTATGTATGTCAGTCATAAGAGCACATAAATTAAAGGCCTATTTCTTTGCTCTACATACAAATGGTAACCAACTAATGATTGAGATTCTTGACACTTTAAGCCTTTTAAGAATCATTGTGTAATAATATCTATAGAATAACTTCTTTGTGCCAGACACTAGAGCAGATGCTTTATATAATAAAGGCTAACATCTACAGGGGGCTTACTCTGGGCCAGCCACTGGGCCGAGCACTTTAAATGCATTATCTCACTTTGATGTACAAACTAATCGGCCCAATAACCCTAGGAGGTAGGTACTATTTTGCCCACATTTTATCTAGAAGGAAACAGAGGCTTCAAGTGATTAGCTAACTGTAAAGGCCATGCTCCACTCACAATGCCTAAGTGCCTCTTAGGCACATAGAAAAAAAGTAGATCAGATATTTTTACTTTTCATTTTGTAGGGCAGCTACTCACTGTGAAGCATGTCCTGAAAGGCATTATTGGCAACAGCAAAGATGTGAGGGGGAGCCTCTGATCGCCTCTTCCCTTTGTAGGCGGCCACGACTTCTTTCTTATACAAGGGAAGCCATTTGTAAGGGTTTATGGTCACACAGAAGAGACCTGAATATGTCTGAGGGAAGATCAGAAAAGATTTCAGAAACTAGATTAGAAATACTTCCAGGTTTGTCAGCTCTTCCACTGTCAAGTAACATTTGCTCAAATGTTACTTATAAAGGAACTCAGAGGAGAGTTTTTGGAATCATGTAGAGACGGGACTTCTAACAAGAAGAGACAGAACCAGGTTAGAGTAACATCAGGACCTGGGATTACCTCTCTCCTGGGAGACCTGCTAATTACTAACAAGTCTGACACATGGAGCTTCTGAAGACAGAGAGGACCCTAATGGTAGGACTGCAGAGATTTCAGTAACCAGCCATCAGGCATTTGAGGCCAGAGGGGATTCTCTGCCTCAGCAAGATTAGGGGCTTGATTTTTAGGGCACTGAGAAGGAATAGCTCATGTGGGTCACTCAGTCACTGAAGGGGTTGAATTATGGCCCCTAAATAGATATGTTTATGTCCTATTCTCCAGAGCCTGTGAATGTGATCTTATTTGGAAAAAATAGAGCCTTTACAAATGTAATTAAGGGTTAAGGGTCTCAAGATGATGACATCCAGGTGGGTCTTAAATACAATAACTTGTGTTTTTATAAAAGACACACACAGGAGAAGGTGATGTGACAATGGAGGCAGAGATGGAGTGATACAACCAAAAGGAATGCTAGAGCCGCTAGAAGCTGGAAGAGACAAGGAAAGATTCTCCCCCAAAGGCCTCCAGAAGGAGTGCAGCCCTGCTGATTGGATTTGATTTTGGACTTCTGGCCTCCAGCACTGTAAAAGAATAATTTCTGTTGTTTTAAGCCACCCAGCTTGTGGTAATTTTGTTATAGCACCCCAGGGAAACTAACACAGTTACGTGGTAAATCAGAGAGCTGAGGAGCAAGCTGGTTGCATTCCATGGTTCCTATGGCCATGGGTCCCAGATGCTACATCTTAGCTTAATCTACTCAGCACTGCTTCTGCTGCATAGGTTTTGAGCAAGTCAAAGAACCTGAGCAACCAACCATCATCAATTTAATGATGATGAAGAAATCATCTCACTCATTAATCACTAACTAGGTGACATGCATTGAACTAGGTGCTTTACCTACATTCTTTTATTTAATCCCCCAGGCTCCCATGGAGAGGCAGACATTGTTATCCCACTTTATAGATAAGGCAACTTCAAGAAGTTAGGAAACTTAACAAGCAAGTGACAGTGCTGATGGCTAGTCTGTCAGGCTCCAAGCCTCATGCTTTTAACTAAGGGTGATCTGTGGGAAGGCACATGAATGTTGACAAAATGAAATTGGGGAAATGCTAAGATAAGGTCCCTTCCCAGTAGACATTCCTCAAGGACTATCCCCGTGTGAGCATGCTTAGACTCAATGTGGGAGAGCACCCAGGAGAGACTGGGACGTGCAATCTGAGTGCCAGCATGACAGTTCAGCAGGAAAGCATATTACACACATAGATCATCCACTGGCCATAGCGCCGCTTCAGGGCATGCAGCACGGATGCCTCATTGAGGTGAGTCAGCATTGCCATATCTTCAATCATTTCAAACTCTGGAGGATTCATCTGCTGGATTTTGTCCTCTTTTATGCTCAGACTCTGCAGAGAGAAGAAAAATACACGATATATTCCCCTGTCTCCTATGCTTATTCATTTTCCCATGCATCAGAAAGAATATTCAGACTCAAAAAGAAAAAAATGATGCCTCATTAGGGGATGGGGCCAGAAGAAATTAAGCCAAACTTCATGGAAAAAAGCAGGTGCTCCCTGAAAAAGTCCTCTCTTTCCCTAAAGATGAAGTAAACATAGTATTTTTGTTATATCAAGATTTTCTGTCATGCACTACCCTAATCTTGTGGCTTCTGGCTAGCCCTGATTGCCTCTAAGAGTACATAGATCATATTATGCATGATCTAACCCCCAACTTCCAGCCCTTGATGTCCCAACATACCTTGGAAATTTAGAAGAAGCAGCTTGGAGTGGAGGATTAAGGAGGCAGACCTTTTCCTTTCAGACCTAGTTCAAAACCTGTCTCCTCCCTCAAACCTTCCCAACTACTCCAGCTTATTAGTTTGTCCTCTTTTGTTAAGTCTTACCACTTGTACTATCTTTACATTAATACTCTTGTGTATGTTTTAATAATTGACTATGTTAGACTATTTTCTGGCTAGACTATAAATACCTTAAGAAGGATTTTTGATGTTGTCTTCTTTAATGACATTCAAAAACTTGCACATGCATGTTCATTTTTGATGTTGTTGTCTTAATAACTATAATTATTAAATGCTTAGTAACTATAATCACAATGCTTGGGATATGGTACATAATAAATATTAATATCTTGATGAATATGGATGCATTTCTACTATGAAATACTTTCTTGAGATTCTTCTCACAGGTTTCCTAACACCCTTTCTATACCCCTTTTCCATGATTAATACATATTTGTGTCAATTGATTGCCCCATTTAATCCTAGTTGGTGATGGCTTCTTCCCAAGGCTCTCACACTCTTTACATTCTTGATTCAATTTCTATCCATCTGTCTTCTTTGACATTGTTCTAATAGTAATCCCTCTTCTTTTGAGTCCCTTCACTTTCTGTATTTCAAGGACTCCCCTCAAACCCATGCAGAACGTAATCCTATCTCATACATCTTCAAAAACCTCCCCTTTTCCCTAATTCTATTTTTCTATTTTTTTCATTACCAACTTTCATCAATAAGTAGTACTTTACACCCACTGGATTTATTGCCTTTGTTAATGTTACAAAGACCAAAGGTGATTGGAAGTGTAGTCACTTCTAACATGAGGAAGAGGAATCCTGGAGCCAGGGAGACAAAGAGTAAAGCTGGGGGAATGGGACCTTCATAACATGAAGGAAGAACAAGCAGGACAAAATAAACCACCTTCAGACTCTTCTTTCTACCTCCATTAATGGCTTTCATGCTCTTCTTCGTATGGTTGTAACCACATTATAGTCACAAATCACCTTAAATGCTGTTGAAGGCAAAGTAGTTTGTTTTGGAGAATGTGCTCAGAAGAGCAAGCCTCACATCTGGAGGCCTAATAAAATTTAGTTGGTCATCATTAAGAAAATGAGAAGACAATACATAGACTGAGAGAAAATATGTACAAATAATACATGTGATAAGGGATTTGCATCCAGAAAGTAAAAAGAACTCTTACAACTGAATAATGGAGAGCCAATAGCCCAATTAAAAAAATGGGCAAAGAGTTTGAATAGACATTTGCCTGAAGGAGATAAACAAATGGCCAATATGTACATGAAAAGATGCTCAACGTCATTAGTCACTGGGGAAATGCAAATAAAAATCACATTCAAATACCACTTTATGCCCAACAGAATGGCTGTAATCAAAAAGAAAATAAAATGTGCTTGTAAGAATATGGAGAAAGTTTCATTCTTATATGTTGCTGATGGAAATGTAAAATGGTAGCCACTTTGAAAAGCAGTTTGGAAATTTCTCAAAATGCTTAATACAGAGTTACCATATGATCCAGCAAATGCACTCCCAAGAGAAATGAAAACATGTGTCCCCACAAAAACTTGCACATGCATGTTCATAGAAACATTATTCATAATAGACAGAACATACAAACAACCCAGTGATAATCAACTGATGAATGGATGAACAACATGGTATATCCGTAAAATGGAATACTATTTATCCATAAAAGGGAATGAAATAAATATTTATTCATGTGACAATGTGAATGAACCTCAAAAACATTATGCTAAGTGAAAGAAGCCAGAAACAAAAGGCCACTGATTCTATGCTCCTGTTTATCTGAAATTGCTAGAATAGGCAAATCTATAGAGATAGAAAGTAGATCAGTGATTGCCTGGGGCTGGTGCAGGAGGAAAGAAGGGGGAATGACTGCTAATAGGCACAAGATTTCTTTGGGGGATCTTTTCTAATAAAATATTGTCCCAAGGCTAAATGACCCTGACTGAGTCTCTATTTCTTCGTTTACTGATTTAGGACTAAGGAAAATTTCTTGCTGAATTTTCCCTTGTCCACCTATTTATGTTCCAGTTGAAAAGGACCAAGTTCTTTTCTTAATTTCATGAAGAGTCAAATAACATCTACCTAATTTGAGATTTTTTTACATAACAAATATTGACTGTCAGGAAGACATATGAAAGCATTCTGTGTGGTAGTTTATGAGTGGCTTCCAGAATTTTAAAAATCAGATGGCAACACGTTAGATGGTAAATTGCCTAAAAACAAATAGAGCATTAAAAAGACAAACTTTCTTGATATCAACAATATCTGCTTGTTATAGGATGTGGCTTTTTATGGATTTGGGAAGAGATAGAATTTAAAGGAGTTTAGAGAAGTGAATATTGGCAGGGAATCATCTGTAAAATCTATAAGGAAGCGTTCATTGAAGTAGGATAGAAATGGGGCCCAGCTTATACCATGGGTGGCAGGTAATGTGAAGTCAGCAATATAGGCAAAGGTTCTGAGAGTGAGCTGTCTTCTCAATGTCACCCTGCCTCTCTGAATGCCTTGGTGGCAGGGAGAAGGGGCTGGGGGTATTATGGCTTCACTACACATTTCCTCTGTGAAATAGTCCAGCTTGTACCCCAACACTTGGCATAACCTTTTCTTTCAAAGGTCATAGGTGACCTCCTAATTCTGAAATCCAAGATTTTCTCCAACTCTTAATCTCCTTCTGTAGCATTTGTCATTACTGGCCATTCACCCATCACTTGGTCTCTGTGACACTATGCCATTTTTACTCAAATTATACATCTCATTCTTGATCCTACAAACACAACTTTCTTCATGATTCCTTAAGTCATTATTCATCCCACAGGATACCTTTTTTAAAAAATACTAACTTGAAACATTGATGAAAAAGTGGAAATGGCTGTGAGTTCTGGTCAATAATCTTTGCCACTGGCAATTGTGTTACTCTGATTTATTCACTATTCTTCATTAAATCTTTGATGGTAAGAGGAGTTTTTTTCTGTTTGTTTATTTGTTTTTGGTGACAGGATCTCACTCTGGTTGCTCAGGCTGGGGTGCAACCAGAGTGGGATCCCTGCTCACTGCAACCTCGACCTCCCCAGATTCAGGTGATCCTCCCACCTCAGCCTCCCAAGTAGCTGGGACTACAAGCACATACCACCACACCTGGCTTATTTTTGTATTTTTTGTAGAGACAGGATTTTGCCATGTCGCCCAGGCTGGTCTCAAACTCCTGGGCTCAAGCAATCCGCCCGCCTCGGCCTCCCAAAGTGCTGAGATTATAGGCATGAGCCATTGTGCCCATTGACTTAAGGAGGAGCTTCTTAAAATGAATGACTTCACAGTGAGTCAGTGGTATCTCCTACTCCATGTCTTTAATTAAAATATTATAGAAATAATATATTTAGTTATTTGATAGAGAACATAGTCATCAACACAATGAAATAAAAATTTCTTTACCTTTCCATCTGTTGTCTCAACAATTACTGTTCCATCATCTTCACTCCCTTTTACCACAGCCTCGATATAAGCGTTCTCACCATCAGGAATCCAGCATTTCTTCTTCCCTGTAGAGAAAAAAAAATGGATTATAGCTATAGTACTTACAGAAATATACACTGGACACTTTCATACTGATAGATCTAATCTCATTTCTGCTAAATCGGCTTGTTGACTACAGGAACTTGCAAAGTTAGATAAAATCATGAAAGCTCATCCTGAAGACACACTCACTCACATAATGGCTCTACAGGAACAAGAAACATCTCAGCAAGCGGCAGCTTGGGGGCGCCATAGATCATTTTGCTACAAGAAAGTTACCTCCCAACACCCCTTCCAACCCCAACACTTTCCTCCACTCACACCCCAGGATTTAGGTAACCACCTAACCGCCCTGGTGCTTGCACCCCTTCCAGATTCCCTCCCCAAAAAAACTCATTCAGAAAGGTCAGGGAACAACTAAGTGAAAATTTAGATTAATGGTTACGTTCTTCAGTGTTTCTTTAGACCTCATGTCTAATCTTGGAGTGAAAGTCAGCTAAGTGAAATTACATGGTTGAATTGGCAGGGGGGCAGGTTGAGAAGAGAGAATATGGGTTGTTTATGTCACACAACATAACCAGCTCATATTATTTGCCCCCCATATGTTCTTTTTCTCTCTTCACCTTTCTCACTCCCATACCCCATCCCTAAGCAAAGTAGCCCTCCATAAACTGATTAAACAACAAGAGGTCTGGGGTGAAATGAGCCAGAACTCTTATGAACACCTGAGGCAGCTTCTCTTTCTCTCCCACTTGAAGCAAATAGTGATGATGAATAAAAACTATGATTTTAAGGGCCTGGGTGCAGTGGCTCACATTCATAATTCTAGCACTTCGGGAGGTCAAGGTAAGAGGATATCCTGACCCCAGGAGTTCAAGAGTAGCCTGGGCAATATAGCAAGACCCTTTACTCCCCCAGTCCTGTCTCTACAAAAAAACAAATAAGGCCAGGTGCGGTGGCTCACGCCTGTAATCCCAGCACTTTGGGAGGCCGTGGCGGGCGGATCACGAGGTCGGGAGATCGAGACCATCCTGGCCAACATGGTGAAATCCCATTTCTACTAAAAATACAAAAATTAGCTGGGCATGGTGACATGTGCCTGTAATCCCAGCTACTCAGGAGGCTGAGGCAAGAGAATCACTTGAACCAGGGAGTCGGAGGTTGCAGTGAGCAGAGATCCCACTACTGCACTCCAGCCTGGGTGACAGAGTGAGACTCTGTCTCAAAAATAAAAAATAAAAAAATAAAGATTAGGCAGGTGTGACGATGCATGACTGTAGTCTTAGCTACTCAGGAGACTGAATGAGGACGTTCACTTGAACCCAGGAGTTGGCTCATTTTCCTTTAAAAGTATATATATGTGTGTATATATATGTATATGTAATATATCACACTTTCCTTTTAAAGGAAAGTGAATATTATATATATATATATATATGAAAATGAGCCTTAGTAGAAGCTCACAGAAGTCCCCAGGTCACAGCTACTCAGGTAGATGGGGAAAGCCTTTGCTGAAAAGGGGAAAATGCTAGCCAATGAATGGCTAGGGAAGACACAGGTAAAAACCCCACTATAACCACAGCACTAACAGGTAATGTGAACTCAGTCACCACCATCACCTCTAATATACGAGTCACAAAAGCTAGAGAGGGCTCACTGCTGCAGGACAGATGGTCCTTATTTCCCAGAGGAAGGCAGTAAGACTGGGGAAGGAGTGTGTACAAAAGAGCTGAAGTTGGGCACCATTCGCCCCTTCTTCCACCATGCTTGTTTCTGCAAAGAATTTGGTTGCTCATGACTTTCTTGCTATCAGCGCTGCCTTCTTCGTTTCCCTGATTACAAACAATTCACCACTAAAACTGCTTGGCAAGGGGAGTTTATGTTCCCATCTAGCTGATTGTGCATTTGCTTTCTACTTATCGTTTGTGTTTTAAATACTGGCTTTGCATTGTATTCATTATTTTGGTCCCTTTTTGCAAAAACTGATTTTGCTTTGTGTTATGTCTATGAAAATATGCTTGTTTTTGAAAAGCACCCAGTTAGCATACATTTTTTGTGTATGTTTAAGGTAAAATGCTCTGCATTTTAAACCAAATGTTATCACTTGAAAGAAACTTGAAGGTCACCTGGCACAGACTCTCTCCCTCTGTATCTCTCTCTCTTTTTAGAAAAAGAACCTTGGGAGAAAGATGAAGAGAGTTGCCCATAGTCACATAGCTAATTAGTGGCAGTCACTGTAATAATGTCTCTAGAAATGAGATCATCCACCTCTTGAATCAGTGCTTCTCCATTACAGCCTGCCTCCTCTAACACATGCTTAGCTTTTTCTCCTCCAATTCTTCTTTTCAGGAGTAGGCTCATCGCCTGCCTCATGATGAAGTCTCTCTTTTACTACCCCTGGAAAAACTTAGTAGGGGATAAAAATTATCAGAAATCCTTTCTCATCTGAGGCCCAAACCCTGACAGGGGCATTTTAAAAAATGAAGTAAATGAACTCTGTCAATTTTAATTCCTGGTGTTCATGAATAATGCAGAGCTGGAAATGCAGATAGCAATGGATTTGAGTGAGACAGCCAGAATTTTAACACTGGCTTTGCTTGTAACAAGATATAAAGCCACATGTCGTCATCTCTTTTGGCCGTTCGTATTCTCATCTGTAAAGTAGGCCTTTTCCTATATGATTTCATAGCTTTAGACAATTAAATATCTTTTCCAATATAAAGCTAATATGTGCTTATTGAAGAAAACTTGAAGAGTAATGTATGAAGAAAAGAATGTTTTTAATCACCCATAATCAAACAACTCAGAGATAGCCACTGTTACGTATTTGAAGTATTTCTTTTGAATCGTTTTTCTAGGATATCGATTAAAACGGGGGTAATACTATATTCAGTTTTAGAGTTATTTTAAATAGATTGCTTACATGTTCTAATATAAGAATTATTTACATTTGGCTTTGGACTGGTGTTCTGTCTTAGCTCTAAAACCACTTGGGCTTCTTCACTGACACCCAGGAATTCTAGTTTTCCTTCTCAGGTATCATAATAATACATTATACTTATTTTTGTCACATTTATAGTCTCATTTGGTCCTCACAGCAATGGAGGAAGGTAGACAGGACAAGTATTATCTCCTTTGACAAATGAGGAAACCAGAGCTCAATAAAGTGAGGTGATTTGCTCTAATTACCCAGCCAGAGATGGTCAAGGACAGGGAATTTGAACCCAAGACTACCTGCTAAATACTTGTCATCACACTGCTTCCATTTGACCTGAGTTCAAAAGAGCAAACTCCATTGTCTACCAGCCTGGGAAGACGAACAACTTTTGCTAACACTTGTCTCTTTGCTGCCAGTGCATTTCTATGAGGAAGGATTGTTTGGTCCAAAAAATTAATAGAAAATTATGTACATTGCTATGTTTTAAGTAATTATTTACGGTGCTGACTTTAATAAATGCATCATCCAATTATCTCTAATGCTTAGGCCCAATTTTTTTTTTTCTTCCTGGCACCACTATTATCTTGTCCTCCATTATCTAACTACCTGCGATAAGCCTCTGCATGACCAGTTCTGACCTCAGGGATAGTTCGGTTATTGTTTTTGATTTGATGGATTATAATTAGCCTAAAATCTAATCACAGTCATGAATCCAATGACTGGAAACTGGGAACTGATCCAGGACTGGTCTGTGATGGAAATATAATATCCTCCATAACTGGCTTGAATTATAATTGGTCATATTGAAGTCTAATGTTGACTAATTCTGAATACTAGAACAACATTCAGCAAGTCCTTCTGTTGCACCTACTGAATAATTTTGGATTAAGACATGTAGGTAGCTTGATGCTATATCACACTGTGAATCTGATTTCTACATCTCCAATTAGCTGAAATTCAACACAGACATGTAAAGGTAGCAGGAAAAAGAATAACATTTTAGAGATTTCAATGTAGAACTTAGCCTTTTTTTTTTTTTAAGGCTAAATCCTCATTAACCTTTGTCCATGCCTGTAACTACCAAGGAATTATGAATCAGGGTGAGCAAGTCTCCTAATTATCTTTTGCTTAGTGTTGGCTGAGTGACCCTGCTGACCTAGAAGACCGCCAGAGGCAAAGCTCCAACATCAGAAAATTCTGGAGAGCCAGAGACAACTTCAAAGTCTGCAGCCTTACCAGAGTCTTTCCCTTTCTTCTTCCCCACAATGTACAAACATCACCTACCAGTCTAAGTCACAGGCCCCTCGCTCTACTGTGGCATTCACTGATAACTAAGAGGTTTCTAGGAAAGGCTTTGTCTGTGGCCATTCCTGCAGGTGTCTGTGTTACAACAGGGGCTCCTTGAAGAGAAAACCTGTCTTAGGACCAAGTGTGTAGGGCGCGGGCCTAGGCTGCCTCCCAGCCACCATTCCTACCCTGAATACTCAGAGGCCTTCAATTGCTCAGTTTCCTAGAGGCTGATCACACCCCAAGCAAATAAGTTAGGCTCTAGAACTGATGGCTCCTCTCTATCAATCAAATATCTTAGTCACCACCTTGAAGGAGCAAAATAAAGTGAAGCCAGCAGCCACCACATGTCTCACCGTCCAAGGCTGTGGCCTGTAGTAGAAGCAGCTCAGCTTCGCTTCTTCTGAGGAAGGCTGCGGCTTCTCCAAGCTCTGACAGATCCATCCTTATTAAAGCAATCCACCAAAACAAGGCTAGGCCTAAACGTGAGTAGAAAAGATTCACTCTGGGAAAAAAAAAAAAAAAATTGGTACAGAGAAGAAAAAAGTGGAAATCAAGCTCTAAATGAGCAATCATTCATATACATAGACCAAAGAGTGTTAAGTTTTCCTATTACTACCTGTGCCTCTTCTTTCTCTTTGCTGTGTCTCAAATTTATACAAAATTGGACTCAAGAATATCTGACTCTAGCAGGGCTGACTTACCCACTAGACATAGAAGGTACAGTGCCTGAGGCCCATGGTGCTTTTAGGGGCCCATGAAAATGTTTAATTTATTTTTAAATCAGAAGAAAAGTGTAAGTGTAATATGAATGATACATATTAATGAACAGAGCCTGGATTATATTCATCTTTAGGCCAACACAGTTATGAAATCTGATTTTTAATATTTTTTGTGGAGAAATGGTCCTTAAAGACAGAAGTGCCTATAGTCAGTGAAAGTCATAATGCCACCCTGGGCCATGGAGTTCTGACAGGTGCTAGGATGGTCCAGATAGAGAAACATCAAGTTGCGGACACTAGGCCCTTTCATAGCAGTGGAGAGGTGTTTCGAGGTATCTAATTACCCCCAAGTAGACAGACCGTCATAGACAGAGTATGGTTACAAAGAGAAGTGGTTCACATAAATGTTCAGTAGTAGACAGTAAAGGGATAAAAAGATAAGTATCTTGGCAGAGATAAGTGTCTGGGAGCAGATGATTTACAAAAATACAAGCACAGATGGGCATTTGGGAGACCTGGCCAAGAGCAGTAATGAAGAAGCCCAGGCTGAAGGTGACAAGCAGATTACAGGGTGATGTGAGTGAGGCTGGAGTAAATAAAGAAGTTCATTGGCTCAAGTCAGGCAAGTATCAGTCTTAGAGGGACTGAGTTGCTGGGCAAATTATCAAAGCTGAAGTCATTGAGCACCCACTGTATACCAAACACTGGACATAGTTTATCTTTAATTTTCTCACTTTACATTTGATAATAGGGAGGAGAAGAAATGGAAACTGGGCCTTCATGATCTTAAATGATAAGCTATTATTCTCTCTCTTTGGACAAAAAAAGTCTTCCTCTTCACTCAAGTGTGCAAGGCAAGTGTTACTCGTCCCATTTATAGGTGAGAAGGTAGAGAAGGACTTGCCAAGTTTGCTTAGCTCAGGTGCTGCCTTTGAGGACAGATCAGCACCCACTTCAGAATGAACTGCAATCACTTACTCTCTTGCAATGAACAAATCCAATAAACTAATGTATTTTACTGCCCTTAATCTGCTTTTCTTCTTTGTGGTGGCTTGGATAGGTGTAGTGAGGCCACTTTTAGGATCTAGTTTAAAGGAGTATGGTTTAAAGCAAAGACTAGTGGTCTAGGCTAAGACTTAGTTTTATTTCTGCCAGAAAAGAGGCATGTGACTTGTGGGAAATCACTTAGCCACAGTAGGTGCAGTTTCCTCGCCTGTGTAATGCAAGGACTAGCCTTAATGTACAGGAACATTTCCTGAAGTGGAGAGAAGAAAAGATGCTCAAGAGAAACAACATACATTATGGCCCTCCAGAGTTGGGACTGAAGGTGGCATTTCTCAGGGAAAAAGACAAAACTGATTTTTCTGCGGATAAGCATTCAGATTCAGGTTTTGTAATCATTATAACAGTAATAACATTGTTAGACATTTGAATATAGAAGAACTCAAGATAAAGGAAAGCTCTGAAAGTAAGGCAGAGAAATTTAGAAATAGATGATAGGAAACATCATCAACTCTGTGGGCAGGAGCATGAGGAAAGCAGTATTTTGGGAAAATGGCTCTGGCAGCATATTCTGGGTAGATGGGGATGAGGAAAAGTCGTAGTCAGGGAGACAAGTTGTGAGTCTGGATTTGTGAAAGAATGCACTATATCCTCCTCCTCTCTGTATGTGTGACTTCCTAGTGGCTTGCACTCAGCAGACAGTAGAGCTCAGGAAGTATATTGGGAATATAAAAGATATCCATTAATACACGTGTGTACAAACTTCCTGAAAAGATACCTAAGAAATGGATATCTGAGTAGTGAGAGCAGGAGATGGGTGGGAGAAGGAGAGAACTACCTTTCATTTCATTCCATTCTGGTCAGTCAATGTGTGCCATGTGCTTATATTTCATAATTAACAGATTTTTTACAAGTAGTTCTTATTATAACATCAGAGATGAAAAGATTACAGCAAGACATAGAGCACACAGCTGTGTAACTCTCCCTCCAAGTCTGGAGCATTTAACATATTTAAAAGTATACAAGGAACAGAATATGCAGGAGCAGGCACTAGAAAGTAGGAAACAGTAGATGCCAGGAGTGGGGCAGGCCTGGCCATCATTTGGAGATAGGTAACTGAAGCCAAGAGAATGATTCACCTGAGCAAAAAAAGGATCGAAATCCTTCTTTCTCCTTGGCCCCCTCCAGCATCCATTAACCCCTTAATGTCCTACTGACCTCTGGGTCCCTTTAGGTTCCAGTTGCACGTATGGCTTTACAATTTTATACAATAACACACTTGTCACAGCCCAGTCCTAGCAACATCTTAAAATAGAAAATGAAAGAGCCCAAATGCCCAAAAGAAGTAAACAAATTAACCTTCCCAGCAAAAGAATCAGGAAGCTCTATTTTGTGAATGACAGAGAAACAGAGATGAGTATAGAACTCAAGGTAATTCTCTTAGAAGGAAAAATTCATCTACATGTTGAAAGGAAATTATATTTGAGACTGGTATGCTCGTGCATGTTTATCGGAGGATTCTGACGCCTGTCATAAACACTTGTATCTGATACTGCATATATTTACAAGATAGAAGAGAGCAGGGGGTAGCACTGGAATCCTGGAAGGAGAATAGGAAAGGATAGAGCAGACGGGCTGCATGCACATTGCTGGGAGTACCTCACTCCTAGGACCTAGCTCTGCCTTTGAACATTTAGGAGCTTGATTTATCGATACATACTGGAGCGATTAGGTTCTGGGAATCACATAACTATGCTCAGAAGTGTGCATATAATTCATCACCCAAACCTGGACCTATTTTTTTTACTGGGATTTTTAAGAGGGGATGCCATTAATATTTAAATCAGGACAACAAACTTAATCTAAGACTGACCCAAGCGAATGGGGACATATTGACACTCCACTAATAAGAGAATTGATGACTTGAAATGGTAATTTCTAAACTGACAATGAGTGTACACCTTTTGCATAACTGCAAAGTCCAGGTTACTTGTCTGCATGATCCACAGGGCACATAGACAATATCATCACTATCACAAGGTTGGATTCAGAGAAAGACATTAGATCATCATGTCCATGACATAATTCAGTTTGTAACACAGCAAAATAATGCATCTTGTTCTGTTCTAGAGTTCACCTTTACAGGGACTGAGCACCATATAAGCCATCAGTATCCTGTTTACAATGATAGAGCACAATTTCCAGGTGTATATTAGTTACCAGTTAACAAAGTAAACACAAAGAATGGGAAGCCCTTACAGGGAAGGGAGAGCTGAGATGTAAGATTTTCCTCTTGGCCAAGAAAGAATCATGTTGGTCTCACCTAGCTGCCTTTCACAGTAGCTGAGATAAGACACGAGCCTGGATGACCAACCATTCCTGTCTTCCCGGAACTGAGGTATTTCCCAGGGCTTGAGACTTTCGGTGTGAAAACCAGAAAAGTCCCAGGAAAACTAGAACAAGTTGGTCAACCTACTTTTAAGTGTAGTGCCTGTAGTTCTTTTAGAAATTCAATCACTATTTTGGAAGTCAGCTATTTTTATACTGGTTGTATTTCTGCAGCTGTCCCCCTCTCCCTCCTCAGGTATTTTGCAAACCTCTTTTTGAAAATGTCCTTTTCAAATATAAATGTGAATATATTTATGCAATATAAATGTACTGCCCATCTATAATTGCCCATGTTAGGCCCAGGGGTACAATAATGCGCAGAATAAATACTGTGCCCTCTTACAGTAATAGATTTGAGTAGGGGTAGAAGTTTCTTCTGTTTTGAATTATTATGCATTAGACAAATCTGTAGAGAGAAATTTTCACACTTTGGGGTGGGAGGTGGAGCTGGTTATATGGCAAAGGTCAGAAAAGAAGCCCAGAGGGGGACTGTAGAAGCGAAGGGAAGAGGTGAGCTTGTACAGCTACAACTCCCAACTCACTAGTCTGAGTGGAAACCGTAGGCAGAGTTATGTTTTCTTAAGATGAGAAAACATATTCCTCACATTATTGTTTCACAGGCTCTTCCACTGTCTCATTCTCTGCCCACCATTCCAATGGAAGTGACTCATCCTGGATCCTCCCAATCCCCTATGATAGAACCCTTGGAGTCATCTCAAATTGCTCCTTCTATCTCATGCCACATTCAATTCATTATCAACTTTTATTGATTTTATAATTACCAGTTCTTACCCACTTCTAGTTGACACAGTTTGGAGTGCCTGTTGAGCCCACACTCCTATTAGAAGTGCCTGCTCTCATCCACAGGAATAAGTCAAAGGTAGCCATGTCTGTAAAGTGACACTGGTATCCTGGCCCAGCTTATAAACCAGGCTTCAGTATCTGATCCTGGGACAATCAGAGACAATCAGGGTATCCTGCTGGAATACAGATTTGGGATTTAGATGCCACTCTCCATCTGGGCTCTTTGCTTGAATGGAGTGATGCAAACTTGAGGGCTGAGGTTGGCATTGTGGTGTGGTCATGTGGTGCCACATGCACATTAGTCAGCAAAAGCATCAGCAGAGAGGGAGTCACAAGGATGAGGAGAAGCATCAATAAGGGACCAAAGGAAGAGAGAGATCACTTTCTTATATCCCAAAGACCTTTCCTGGTAATAGTACCTCCTGAGACCGACATTTAATTTCTGCCTTTGATTTCCATAAGCTCTCTAAATGACCTTCCAGTACATTCTAATTTCTTTCCCAACTTCAAATAATGTCAAGTGAATTTGTTATATGCCATCAAAATATCCTTAACTAATGCATTATGTCTCAGTCTTTGCCCTAACACAGTTTCTTCGTTTCTCTCCCTCTCCTAAGATGATGTGAAGATTGTGTATAAAACTCAGCACATTGTCTGGTGCATAGTAAAACCTTAATCAACGTTAACTGTTCTTTTTACTATTCAACAAGCATTTATGCAGTCTTTGAACACTGTGCTAAATATGTAAGAGAGTAGTTTTGCTTTCCAAATTGCTTAGTGAATTTGAGATGTGCAAAACCATAATGAAGGATGGTACCATAGGGAAGTAAAGAGGTAATTCACATAGTGGCAGCTACTAGCTGAGTAGATGGAGGTGAGACAAGGGAATTGTTTATTTGGATGGTGATCACTCCTGAAAGGTCACACTTTCTAGTCCTCTTACCGCTGCCCACAGTAAATCTATCACTCAGCACTCATCTCTTTCAAACAGAGCTAGACAATAAATGTGGGGATGAGGGGGTGCAGAAATCCATATCACCTTGGCATTTCAGTGCCTTAACTATAAGCAGAAACTCAAATGATGTCTATGAAGTAAATTGTTAAAAGAGTTAAACTCTTTTCATGTTAGCAGTCCTGACACATTTTTAAGTTGGTTTCATCATAATTGATTAGATTCGCTTGAGTTCTTTATCAAGGTACGTTATTATGCATGTTTACTTTCAAAGCCTTCTACTGCTGGGAAGCCATGATGCAAGTAATAAGAACAAATATTAATATTCCTTTGGGTAAACAAATACTAAGCATCTTTTGACATAGCCTCTTCCATTATTAAAATTGGAGACAATGCCTGAAAATGAGAATGGATTTATCCAGATGTCAACAGCTGAAGGGAAGAATTATCAAGCACTTAAATGATCCCAAACAAGCTGAAACATATGTCTTAAGGCAGTAAATGAAACACATTTGAGTTACAAGGCCCAGTGAATGCCACAAATCTGGGGAAATGCTGCAAGATGCTCCTAATTAGGGACACTACTGGGTAGAAAAATGATGCTGATGCTTCCTAGTGTTCATGCTGCTGGAATAATCATGTTATGTGCCTTAACTCAGCAAGGTTTCCTCCATAGAAAATCTTATGTGGTTAGTCTTTAGGCACAAATCTAGCACCCCTTAACCAGCTATACTACCTGCAATTTATTTATTTATATGCAGCTTATTTCTCTACAAAAGCAGGGGCTTTAGGCAGGTTTATCTTCTTCAAAGAGGAATGTTAAAAGGTTGAATTACAAACCAAGAGTATTGCACAAATTATCGATTATTTAAAGCATTTACTTCAAAGGGTAATTATTATTACAGCTGCAGGTCTCCAGGCAATGCAGTTTACACTCCTAGATTGTGTTCCCCACTCCCCTCCCACTGGGAAGTGGCTTTTCTTCCCATACCTCCACAGAAACTGTTCCTTCTAATGATCTCCTAAAGACAAATCTTAATTGGGTGCTTTTCAGTCTCTAATCCTACTCACCCTCTCTGCAGCATTTGACATTCCCTGGTTTCTGGGGTCCCTTCTTCTTTTTATTCTCTTTCCCAGTTGTTCATTTACTAATCAAAGGTCCATCCACAATAAAAATTGTGAATATCAATGACATTTCTCTTTTGCTCCCTCGTTTCACTAGTTCCCCTCTCCCAGCTTTTGCTGGCTCTTTAATCCTTTCCAGAACTGCCTTCTCCTACACTTTCCTACCTCCCAATCTCTGATGAAAATGCTGGGTCTTTGCACTGATCTATTCGCTATTGATCCAGAGAAGAACTTCTGATTAAATTCTTTTTTTTTTTTTTGAGATGGAATTTTGCTCTTGTTGCCCCAGCTGGAGTACAATGGTGCAATCTCAGCTCACTGCAACCTCTGCCTCCCGGGTTCAAGTGATTCTCCTGCCTCAGCCTCTCGAGTAGCTGGGATTACAGATGCCCACCACCATGCATGGCTAATTTTTATATTTTTAGTAGAGATGAGGTTTCACAATGTTGGCCAGGCTGGTCTCGAACTGACCTCAAGTGATCCACTCACCTCAACCTCCCAAAGTGCTGGGATTACAGGTGTGAGCCACTACGCCCAGCCACCTTCTGATTAAATTCTGTCATGCATTCATTTTAAAGTATGTCCTCTTAGAATCTATGGATTAAAAGAGTAATAAGACCTCAAGAAGTTTCCACTCTAATGGACATGGACAACAGAGATATAAATCAGTGACTATAATTCAATATGATAAATGCTAGGTGCTAGGCTAGAGCAATGTACAGGGTCATACAGGTCAAGGAGGCATAATGCTATATGTGTATTTTTAAGAATAACATTTTACAACCTAAAGGAAGGAATCTCAAACATCCCTGAAATAATACCTTTGGAGACAGTGCCAATATACTATTTAGTAAAAGCAAATCTGAGTTCTGAGTGTGTATCACACACTAGGAACCAGGTTAAGTGTTTTATACATAATAACTCTTTTAACTTTACAGTAGCTCTATGAAGGATATATGTAATAACCTTTATTATATGAAAACACTGAGTCTTAGAGAACCAGCAAGTGTTATTTCTAGTTTTAAATCCAGATACATGAAAGTCATTCTTGTTTCCTAGTTTGTTCACCTTTACACCCAAGCAATTGCCAAGCTCTGCTGACTCTTTCTAAATATCACTCAAAACCATCTACATCTTTTCGTCACCCCTGCCAACATCTGGATCAAGGCCATCATCATTTTTCTGGGGGTTTATTGCTGTATTCTCTTACTTAGTCTCTTGACAGCAGCCAATCCAGAACGAGGCCCCCAAGTAGAGAAATGCAGTTACCGTACTATCTTATTTAAAATCATACCGCATCCTATGTTAAAAGTCCAACATGTTAACAGATCCTATAGGGCTCTCCATCCTCTTGCTTGGCTGACACCCCCACCTCATCTCTCTTGCTGTCTCATCCTCAGGCCTGACCTGGCTGGGGCACTACTAGTAGATGCCAACAGCACTCTCTGACCTCTGGATGTTCACACGTTATGTGACCCCTGCTGGGAACATTCAGCCCTGTTCCTCCTCCTCTGGCTAATTCTTAATCATCCTTTGAGTCTTCAGTAAGCAACATTTCTACAAGAAGGTATTCTCTAGGTTCGTTCTGTCAGCTAGATGTGTTCTTAGATTTCTTTGCTACTTGCATTATGATAATGTTCATGCTATTTTATTATTATTTGTTTAATTGCCCATCTTCTTAATGAAACATAAGTAATCTGAGGGCAGGACTAGGTCTGCAGCACTCAGAGAAGACTCTAGTTCTTTGGGTAGAGCCTTAATAAACACTTAGGGAGTGAACCAACAAATAGAGCAGACCCATCAGTCTGACTCCTGAGTCCTTGCTCTTAAGCATGATGCTATACTTCCTCCTGGCTGAGCTCCAGCCAGCCAGGAGGCTGATGTTCTTGGTTAGAAAAGCATCTAACCAAAATGCAACACGTTCATACAGGCAACATGTCCTTGGTTTAAAAAGCATCACCACTTCATTTCTAAGTTGGATGAGAAAAATTTAGATTTATGGTTCAAAAGAAGTATGCTAAGGATAAAAATCAACTGGTATACCATATCAAGAAAACCGGACTGGTAAGGAAAGATTTAAATAAGTAGTTTATTTTTTAAATAAAGTATTTAAGTCAATACATCTGAATTGTATTGCCCCAAGATTTTTGAAACCATGGGGTCTTAGAACTGAAAGTTCTTTAATATCAGCTGGCTCACTGCTTCATATTTTACAGGTGAGTATGCAGGGTCCAGCAAAATACATGATTGGCTCACATTCACCAACCAATAACAACGGAGCAGACTGAAAGTATGGATAGTTTTGAGCAGAGTTGAGAGAAAAATACTGACAATAGATCTATGAAGACGAACTGAAGGAAACTAATATCGAGGGCTATATTTTTGTGCTTCAGAATTGAAGGCAAGTATACCCTCCCATAAAATACTAGTTAATACCACAGTCACGGAATAAAGATTAGCTCAAATGGAACACTGTCCTGATAATATTCCTTAGAGTCAGTGACCCATGAACTGCATAATAGAGTAACATTTACTTTAGAATTGCAGGTGCTGTTATTCAGCACAAAAGACATGCATTAAATATATTTAGTGATTCTAAAAGATGATATATACATTCAAGGTATTAATTGCATTATTTTCATTGATTTATTGGTTTCATATTTTCTGAATGTTCTTAACTCAGAATAATTATGAGTTTTAACCTAGTACAATTGTAGTCAACATCTTTGCATAATAGATACACTTGTCTAAAATAAAACGAGAATATTATGTATTCCAGTTCAATTAAATATAACAATTTTTTGAACATTCAGTAAACGCCAGGAATTGTCAAAATTCTTGGGATACTAGAATAATTAAGATGCGACTTCTGTTTCAAGATTCAAGTCTAGCAGGGACCAAGATTTGTCAATACACTTTTCAGTATGGTAAGTAAAATAATAGACATACATTCTCCAAAAGATTTTACCAAAAGTAAAACAAATTGCTGTTAAAATTCTCACCTCAGAGCAACTATTCTATTCTATGAACACATCATCTTTTTCTTAAAATATTTGGTTTCATATAACAACCCCCATGCGAAAACTATCAGTAAAAATAGCAAATTGTTTTTAATACCCACCATTCAATATATTGGTGGAAAAGCAAGAGATAGAAACCTACCTTGGAAAGATCAAAAGAAATGGGCAGACCAGTGCTGAGTCAAGACTTTATATGCTCTTGTCAAGGTCAAGGGTGACAACTTCAGTCAATTTTGCATTGTTTCTAAATTTATCTACTGGTTTTTAAGAAGCTGAACCCTTGGATCTGGATTTGGCACCCCAAATGTCTCTGAGGCAAGGGTATGAGATGCCAGAAAACGATTCCATTTCTATAACCAAAATCTGCAGACTAATTTAACTCATTCCCCAAATGCTTGCTACATAATAGGATTAGACAATATTAATAAGAGAAGCAGCAACACCCTCTCTGGTGGCATCAGTTTTGGAGCCTTGAGCTCACTGCTCTCTCTCCAGGGATTTGGAGCAATTAAGTGAAGGGTCTCAACATGCTCCATATTGCCAAGAAAATGTTAACCATAGATATCTACTATTTATTTAGGCTATTCTAAGAACACTAGGAAAGAGTATTTATTAAGGGTGTATTATGTTCCAAGGGATTGTTCCAATCAATTTGCATATATGAATTCATATAAGCCTCCTAACAACCTTATAAGATAGGTTTTATTATTCCCATTTTACAGATGTGGAAACAAAGGGAGAGGTCATAGCTAGTCATTTTGGGAGACAAGATTTGAGCCTAGATGTTGAGCTTCAAAATCTATTCTTGTAATAATTATAATATACAATTTTTACCTCATGCATCTCATATGGTTCTTTAATTTCTTCCCCTCCCCACCACCACAAAAGTGTAATTTTTAAAAGTGTCTTGTCTATCCAAGGAAATGTGTTTCTATTTGCCTCTTTCAACATTGAGAAAATTTTCTTTTACTGAGTGTCTAGGTGAAGCAAACAGCTAACTGATTGCTACAAAACGGGAGATTAGCCAGTCGGCCCTTGACTTTGCATTACTTTCTTAGGACTTATAAGCTTTTTACAAAACCTGAAAATGTCTCTCTGGAGCAAAGAGTTTCTGAACTATTTTTAAAATGACTTTTGGGAAATTATGTTAAAAAAAAAAAAAAAAGGAAACTCTTTGAGTTATAGGAAACCGTTCATGCAATCAGTTCTCACCACTCATGGGTCAGTTCTGCATAACTCTTTCCCAGAACCAATTTATTAACCATTTCCCACTAAGGAATAAAAGATAATAGAGAGACACCTCTGCTGAAGCCTATTACAACAGCATTGAGGGCAGAGGTAAACTAATAATAAATGCTGAAGCAAGTACTGTATAATTATACCCAATCAATTTTATCAAAATGAATCAATACGGCAGCCTAATTGAGATGATCTTTGTTGCTTCTTACAGGAATGCGATTTAATTAGAATCTCCAGTGATTGTAAATGGGTAAACTGAAGTCACCAGTAACCTCACAGAAATCCCAGGCAACATGAGATGAAGCAATAGATATAGCACCCTGGTTGGCTTTTTGTTCGCAGGAAACGAACATTAAAGCACCCTACTTGGACTTTGGGAGACTGCAAGCCATTTTCAGGTGTGCTTGGGGCCTGAGTAAAAGGGTGTGGTGGTGCGTTCAGACATTTGTAAAAGATTCAGTTCAGATAAAGCAGAAAAAAACAGTTTAACTTGCATTTCAAGGAGCTCTGAGGATTCAAGATGTTCAGTTGTGGAAGAAACTAACAAGACTGGTTTTAAGAGGGGTTTAGTTTGAAATAAATGAGAGACAACTGTTAAAAGTAATAAGCCTGTTTCCATTTTTGAAAGGCTGGGAGAGACATGCACCTGTAGACTCTGAGGGCAGGTGGTGGGGAGCAAGAGGAGATGTATGTAGTGAAGATGGTAGAAAGACGGAGGGGAATTGTGGTTCTGTCTACAAAAAAAAAAAAAAAAAAAATCCAAGAAAGGGCATGAGGCATGATCAGGGAGATTCTGATGTGGCTTAGTGGCTATTTGATAGTTGACAAATCTAAAGGGTAGATAGGTGTGGTGACCCTGGAGATTCAAATTTTGCCTGGGGCATCATAAATATAACCCCAGGAATGTGAAACAGTGTTACTTCTTCTCTGGGCTGAACAGAGAATAGGGATCAAAACAAGGGTCTTAATGTAAAGTAAGTGGTGTATTTTAAAACAATCAAGTGAGAATAAGCTCTGTCAATAGTTGCTATATTCAAATGATTGAATCCCATAGAATCTATGGATAATCGACTTGACTACAAAATTAAAGTAACTATTCCCAGCACAGAAGCCCCTTTGAAGATTTCTTGCATATTGACGACCACAAGTTGTTCTACTTCACATGTAGTTGATCTAGTACTGTAATTCAAAGAACCAAAAGTCAAATCTGAAATCTTACTAATTGATTAATAATTGCTAAAGAGGAAATGTTTTGTAGCATTTACTACACAGATGTTACAGAACTATTTGAGAGCCAAATAATTCATATGATGGTGTTTTGAGACACAATTTAAAACATCCGTTATTCCTTCCTGTTCTAAATAGAAGGGTTGATATCATAAAACATGTTAGAATGTATTAGGTGATGGATGGAGGAAAAGAGGGCATCTTCCACGCATATTTGCTACAGATTTACAAACGAAGGAAAAAATCCCCTCACTTCCAACGCGCTCATCTTCTTCCTTTCCCCATTTTGTTGGTGTGATTTGAGAATGAGAACATTTGCGAAAGCACTTGATATGTGGATATAAAGTGATAGTTTCATATTTGTTAGAATGTAAGATCATATGCTTCTGAGAAGGAGAATTCATTATTAAAGATGTTTGTGATATTTAAATGAGAATGAATTATAAAACAGTATTTACAGTATATTTAAGATTTATGCATAATAAAAGTTCCAAATTGGCTCTCTATGGATGGTGGGATTATGGATTCTTTTAAAAATTATTTTGCAACTCTGTATTTTCTACTCCTCTCTTTCTATAATGGAAATATCATTTTGTGCAATAAATATTATCTTAAAATAAAATAAAGTGATGGTCAGTATTTCTGCGTATAAACTAAGGTCAGAATTAGGTATATATCATACTGAAACATTACAGTATGCCCTGTAAATGTATACAATTATTATTTGTCAAATAAAAAAATCAAACCTCCAAAAACATCAAATAATTATGTATATGTTTTTGTATACAAACATATATAATAAACTCCTACACATATATAAATAACATATAATTTTAGATATCAAGAAGTTAAACATGTCATAAAGCTTGGGGTTTTTTTGCTTGCCTTTTGTCCTCTTGCTACAGCCCATATTAGATCTTGGATTCTCTTACCCTTCCACTCACATTATCCTTCTTGCTTTTACTCACCCCACACATAATCCAGATTAACAATTTAGGATGTGCTCTTTAATTCTGATTTAATTCCGTGCTTATGTGCTCAGGTAAACAAACATACAGACACATGGCATAGTGTTGTGGGTCATTTAACAAAATAAGATCAATTATATACAGGCCTCCATGTCCTAATTCTTCTCACTCAATAATACCTCATTGAAAATCTGCCAAATCAACTGCTACAACTCAAATGCATTGTTTTAATGATTCTATGATATTTCATATCATGCCAAATGTATCATGATTTATTCAGCAATTCCCCTATTGACATTTCCAGAGGGTTTTTTTGCCATTATAAAAAATGTAATCAGCATCCTTGTACGTGTGTCATTACTCATGATTTTATTTATTTAAGAAAATGTCCTAGGAGTGGGAATGTTAAGTCAAAGAAAATACACATTTAAAATTCTAATAGATATTGCCAGATTGTTTTCCAAAAAGGCAGTAACAATTAACAGTTTCACCAGTCATATATGAAAACACTTTTTCCTGCATTACTGAGAGTAATAGGCCTTTTCATTCTTTATAACTTTTTGACAATCCAATAGGTATAATGTAATATTTCATTGTTAGTTTAATTTCATTTCTCTGTTAAAGAATTTGAACATCTTTTCAAATACTCATTTGGATTAGTTCTTGTCTGAGTTGTTTGTTCTGTCTACTTTTTATTTTGTTTATTTTGTCTGCTTTTCTATGGGAGTATTTGCTTTTTCTTTTCAATTTGCAATTGTTCTTTGTACATTTTGTGTGCTAATCCTATGTCTTTTATTATTAATTTAATTTACCAAATTTATCATTTTTCTTTTGAATTCACTTATGGTAACTTTTGTCTTATATTTTTATACAGTTAAATATGCCTATCCTTTCTTTTTATAACAACATTTTTTTGGTCCAGCTTTGGAGGATTATAAACAGTTATATTTAGTCAGTATTTCTTGGTAGTCCTGGTATTAGTTGCCAAGGGTAACAAAAACAATAACAAAATTGCCCTTTGTAAGTAGAGTAGTTAGAAACAGAAAAACCTCAAAATAACAATGACTTAAATACAGCAGAAGTTTATTTCTCTCATGAAGTCTGGAAGGAGTTAATCCAGGGCTCCTATGTATATCCCAGTGTAAGGGATCAGGTTTCTTCTGTCTTGATGATCTACTGTTCATGGCTTTCATTCCCCAGGTCAAGGCATGATTCAATATTCTGCTAGAGACTCAGCCGTATTGTTCATTTACACTTGGGAAGAAAGAAGAAGAAGAAAAGAAGAGCCATGTCCTTTAAGGATTCTTCCCAGAAATTGTCTGCCCTTCCATTCATATCACACTATCAAGAACTGAATTACATAGTTACACATAGTTGCAAAGGATGCTTATGTTTCCCTGGCCACTACTGTAGAAAGTCTATTAAACTGTGTTAATTTCAGCTAAAGATTGGGGGTTCCAATCTTTAGAAGATGGGGAAAATGGATATTGGTCACTGCAATTACTTCAAAATAGTAATTAGCTGACACATTTTAAAACTAACGATTTGGGGTAAAATGATTTTGTGAAGATGTTATACTACTCTAAATAAAACAGATAAATAGTGATGAATAAATGAATGAACTCACTTTCAATATTTTTCTAGAGCTCATTTATTTACCTTAACTTCTCTTTTCCAACACAATCACTCTCCAGTAATAATCTTCTTTAGCTACATGGGTACAGATGTTTTAGCAGATAATGCCTACTTATTTGGAAAATTTCTGTCAGCCAGAATGACCCAGCACACTGCATTGCTCAGTTTCATTAATTGCTTATCTGACACGTGTGATGGTCTTAGCAATCTAGGAACTTCTCTCGTGAACCTGGTAAAATGATAAATGAAAGAATCAACTGGGCCAAAAACACTTTCCAGCTAGAAGAATTAATGCTACTGGGTGTTTTTTAATGAGTGGCTGTATTCAAAGGAGTAACTTCTGTTTAGATGCTCTCATGCCTCGCCTATTTTTAATAAGATTACACATTGAAAAAAATGTAATACATTTTATCTTTAACAGGTAATGGTGGAGACAAAGCAGATACCATGACTTATAACATGGGTTGTTATCTATCTGCTGTTTGGACCCGAGCAATAAATTTCAAAATATATTTCACTGATGTGTGCTATATTTTAAAAATAATGCAGACTTTTTGAGCAAATCAGATCTCTAATTTTGAAATACATTATCTGTATTATTAAATAAATGGTCTGGAATTAGAATTAAGGGCATACAGTAGGCAAACAAACATCTTTGATTTTATGTTTTGGTCATATCTAGCAGTGATATGGAAAAAAAGAAAAAGGAAGAAATATCCTGTTCTGAGCTTCTCATTTACAATCCCAATATCTGTGAAAACTCCCGGGTCTGTCATTCAGAAGGATGACTTCTTCCCTCATGATTGAAACTGAACTCAAATGTGCCAAATGGGCCAATAAAGCTAGACTCTTATACAGTGATGCTTCAATAAACAAACTCACCATGCAGCACTTTATTAATCAATTCATGCCACCAACAAGTACATTAAAATGACAACTTATGCAAATTAGAGCTACCTAATTTTCCAGCTGTGAGGCATAACTTCCACATAGAGTTTCTATTAGTCTTCACTAAACTGAAGAAGATAAAGTTGTCAACTCTGAAATTTATTTTCCCTGTTCCGTTTTCCTGTTTGCTTCCTTTTTCTATTTCTGTTCTCTCACTTGTGAGGGTAATGCTCTCTGATCTATTCATAGGTTTCCAGTCTGTTCAGCTCATGATCTGTTTATTAAGCCTGTCACAGAGTGAGCACTCGTGAATAAGGAAGGTCCCTGCCCTCAGGGAGCTTGTGCTCTAGAGCGGAAGTCAGATCTGTGTTAAGACGCCTGACAGTTACTTGAAACAGGCCAATAATAAATGCATTCTGATGTTTTCCAGTGATTTTCATTTTAAAAAGTATAAATTAGAATAGATTTTAAAATATCCATCCATTAACACTTACTACTTGCCATCATTCACATATTTTCTCCAGTGGAAGGGTCTGGCTGACACTTGGTCATAAACTGCAGGCCATCTGATCGATGTTGCAAGACTTGTTAAGCCTTGACTTTAATGAACATGAGTCCTGTACGTGACTGAGGAAAAGGGTGAGGACTGAGGTTTGGGTTGACTTATTTCCATCAAAAAGATTGGAAAACAAATCGAACACAGTGAGTTAAAATTAATTTACATTTATCTGTATCTAATCCACTTTGAAGAGCTCTCAACTATGTTCTTACATTTTAATATTCTTATTTCTACTTGTAGAGCTCAAAAAGTGTTCTGCTTGCAGTTGTTCTTAAAATGTAGTATGCATCAGAATTATTTAGAGGGTTTGTTAAAAAGCAGATTGCCATGGGCCACTCTCAGAGTTTCTGATTCAGTAGATCTGGGATGGAGCCTGAGAAGTTGTGTGTGAACAAGCTCCCTGTTGATGCTACTTGTCTGGGGGATCTCACTTTGAGAACTACTGTGCTAGACTGGAGGAATTTTCCACCACAGTAAGCAAGCAGGAGGATTCTGTTTAGCCACCAGGGATTACTGAATTCTCATGAGATGCCTACCCAGCCAGCCCTACAGAGCAACCTCAATTAACCTTTCTCTGGTGACCCAGACACTGGCCTTCCCCAGCCCTTCTCCATAGTCCAGGAGAGGCAAATCTTGCTCCTCCCATGCACTTTTCAGGTCTGCCTGAAAACATCCTTCACCACCTCTCATTGTAAAGGACTCTCAGCTGTAGACAGTTATATGTTTTATGAGATAATTTATGTTATTCTAATAGAGTTTAATTACTTTTTTAAAAAATCATCTCCTATCTCACCCCTAAGAAGTTATTTGCAATGCATTTCCATGACTCCTATTTTGTGTTGACCATGTCTCTGAATTTCTCAGTATCTACACTAGTCAGATCAATTTTAGGTTTGAAAAATATGTCACCAGAGACAAAATCTTATGGCTTATCAAGGAGCTTAGAGGTTAAGAGTGGGCTCTGAAGTAAGGCTGCCTGAGTGTGAATCATAACTCTGTTCTTGTCTAACTAGGTGATGCTGAGCAATTCTTTATTCTCTCTGGGCTATAGTTTTCTCATCCATACTATGCCTTCATCTTAGTCTGTTTTGTGCTGCTATATCAAAACACCACAGACTGAATAATTTACAGAAAACAGAAATTTATTCCTTACAGTTTTGGAAACTGGGAAGTTCAAGGTTGAGGAGTCTGTATCTGGTGAGGGCCTTCTTGCATAATTATCCATTGTTGGGGGACTGAGAAAAAGGTGGAGGGGGAACTCAACTTTTTATAAGAACCCACTTCCTTATAACAGTATTAATCCATTAACGAGGGTGAAGCCCTCATGACCTAATTACCTCTTAATACTGTAACAATGGCAATTAAATTTCAACATGAGTTTTGAAGGGGACACATATTCAAACCATAGCAGTCTACCTCATAAGGTTTTCATTTTAAATACAATAATATCTGTAAGAAGAGTACCCAGAACAGATAAGCAACCTCTTTGAGTTAAGGAGATGAAGCTAGCAGTGTGTAGTGGCCAAGATGGCTAGAGTACCCAGAACAGATAAAAAAAAATTATTGCAAAATAATTGTAATTATATTGGAGGTATATATAAGTAGAATTTGATTCAGTTTCTTAATAATAAAGAATGGCCATATCATGGGAAACTAATAGGCAGGCATAAGGTATGATGAGTTTCTTTGGATCTTAAACTTCTTGGAATATTCTTCTTGGTAAAACAGTTGAGATTACAGACACACTAAAATCTGGATGATGGTTGGGTTTTTTTGCACTCTGCCATGGGTTTTAAATAGTTTGATAAGGAATTTTGTCTTTAAAAGCAATGACCTCATCTAGGTGTATGAGGATGTATCTCAATTCAATCCAAAAGCAGTAAACTCCCACTGAGTGTGCAGAAAGATGATCTAAGTTCTTGTGTTTACACAGGACTCTATGTGCTGGGTACTATTATTGTCTTCTGTTTGTAGATGAGGAATCAAGGCTTGGAAAAGAGAGATGACTGCACAAGGTCACAGTGCTAATTAATACTCAGCAGAACCAGTACTCAGACTTATACAGTCTGACACTATAGACTGTGCTCTTAACTATTCTGAGTTTTTGCCTCGGAGTTGGTCCCAGAGAAAACTACTCTCAGTAAATAATTAGAATTCAGGCAACTTTGGTATCAGCAAAAATTGAGAAGGTGACATGTCATACTCCATCCCACTAAGTACAGAGAGGAAATTTGGTGGAAAATTTCAGCACCATGACCCTTGGTGTCTGAGAAAAGGGAAGTGAGAAGTTGTATGTTGTGAACTGGACACAAGAGCACACAGAATGAAATCACATGAAGTGTTTTACCATCTGGATTTTTAAAAAGCAGGCTGGCTACATTTATGTCATTATAATGATCACTCAGAAATTACATCATAGCCTATTTTTATACTACCACATAGTAATTGGTGTGCTGTTGATTAAGACCAGCAAGAATAAAATTCTAGGCTCCTACTGTCAGGCTATTCAGCATTCTGTTAGACAAATTACAAACATATGTTGGGAGTCCACTCACTGCCCAGTATTTGTGCTAAGCCTTTCAGGAAAAAAATAAAGGTATTAGACATAGTTCTTATCCTAAAAGAGCATATGATCTTTTTGGTAAGATGAGGTAAATACAATTAAAATGATCATATGAAGTAAGAATGACCTAAACCGAGGATCAGATGAGAGAACAACAGCCAGGAAGGCAACATTATGTTGACAGCATGGGAAATCTGTGAATTAAGAGGTGGAAACATGCAAGATACATTTAGTCACTGTGCTTGGAACAGGAAAATAATTTCAAAATTCAGACTGAGAGCAGTGGAAGGCTTTGGCTGTCTCACTAAGGAGTTTAGATTTTATTCTATATTTCAAAACATTCTTTTAAGGCAAAACACATTTTTCAAACAAACTCCAATGTAGGTCTCTTGACGGAGACATTTGCTTCCAACAAGGTGGGAAAACAGAGTAGATTTATCCTCCTACCTAAAACAACTTAAAAAAAAAAAGGCACAGAACATATGATACAATGGGTTTCAGTAATTGATTAACAAACAAAAAGGACAATGATGCCTGAAAGAGGGGAGCAAACAAGGTGAGCCGGATGACTGCCTCAGCTTGGGGAGTTTCCAGGACATAACACAGGGAGTTTTCAGACCATGACCAGCAACCTCTTTGAGTTAAGGAGATGAAGCTAGCAGTCTGTAGTGGCCAAGATGGCTAGAGTTTATAGAGCAGAGTACTGGAAAGGAGAGAGCTGCTCAGAGAGAGCTCTGGAGAACTGCAGAGGATCCTTATCAAGTCATCAGTAGTGATCTGTGCATGTGTATGAGGAAAGGACCACCCAAATAAATTAGAAGAGAAGTCCTCGGAGCCCTTTAGAAATAGTTTTTGTTCCTACAAGCCAGAGTGGAAAACTTCATACTTCACGGGGAATCAGGAAGTGTATTCACAAGGGTTTCATGTCAATAGTGGAGATTAGCCATAGAATAAACACCGCTCTTGTCCTTTCTAGCAAAGCTTAAAAATCCAAATGGAAAGAATCAGTTTCCAAGTAACTTAACTGCAACTTAGAACAAAGCTCAAAGATATTTATAGGAACACAAATATATCTACGACCTAGCAAGCTAGAATTCACAATGTCTGGCATCTAATTAAAAATTATCAGGCAGAAAAGACTATATACTGTTTGACAACTGTATGACATTCTTGAAAAGGCAAAACATGGAGACAGTGAAAATATCAGTGATTTCCAGGCAGTTGTGAAGAGGGAGAGATAAATAGGTGGAGCACAGGGGATTTTTTAGAGCAGTGAAATTTTCTGAGTGACACTATAGTGGTGAATAGATTTGTCTAGACCCATAGGATGTTCAATACCAAGAGTGAACCCTAATGTGAATTATGGACTTTGAGTGATAATAATATGTCAACGTAGGTTCATCAATTATAACAAGCATAATCTGGTGGAGATGTTGATAATGGGTGAGGCTATGCATGTGTGGGGGCAGGAGGTATATGGAAAATCTCTGTACTTTCCTCTCAATTTTGCTGTGAACCTAAAATTGCTCTAAAAAATACTTTAAAAATTACCACCCATTCAAAGAAGCAGAAAAATACAGCTTAAATGAGAAGAAAAGTCCAATCAAAATGGACCTAGAAATGATACAGATGATGGAATGAGTAGATAAAAACATTACGATAGTTATTATAACTGTATTTAATGTATTCAAGAAACCATAGGAAAAATTGAATACGGTAAGTAGAGCATGGAGCAGCTGTTCTGGTTCAAGAAGTGTTGACCTCAAGATGAGCACTATCGTGGGGTTCAGTGAAGCAAAATTTGAGAATTATTGCTGTAAGTTATTGGGAACTATTGAAGGCTTTTCAGCAAAATTTGGCTTAAAACTAGTGGTATTTTACAAAGATTGAATGGGTAGTAAGATGCAGGACAGAACTCATGAATGAGGGAGAATGAGACCAAAAATTTCAGGCAGGTGGTAACCACAATACAACAGAGAAATGAGAAGTTTTGACCTAACATGACGGATACTAGAGAAGCCGGTGGGACCCCAGAAAGAGTTCTCTTTCCTTTGTGAAGGATAGGGTGTGTTTGAATGGCTGCGTCCCAAGAGAGTGACCTGTGCATTGGAAAGTGTCATGGTTCCTGTGGCATCTGGTGAGTTCTCACTGGCTCTTGAAACTCTGTGGGAGAGGGTGTAAATCTCATGCTGGGCCATACCCATATTTGCAGCAGGTCTCCAAGGTAAATAACCTCTGATATGCTGGAATAATGTAGGTAAGGGAGACTATTTCTAAAATATTATTAAAATAAAGGTGAATCACGAGGTCAGGAGATTGAGACCATCCTAGCTAACATGGTGAAACCCCGTCTCTACTAAAAAAATACAAAAAAATTAGCCAAGCGTGGGGACTACAGGCTGAGGCAGGGGAATGGCGTGAACCTGGGAGGCGGAGCTTGCAGTGAGCCAAGATCGTGCCACTGCACTCCAGCCTGGGTGACAGAGCAAGACTCCGTCTCTAAATAACTAACTAACTAACTAACTAAATAAATAAATAAATAAATAAATAAAATACTTTGTTACTAAGAACACCTATTAGCAACAGGTCTTGCCATTTGAAAAATTAAAACTTGACACTTAGAGGGGTTAAATAATTATCCCAAGGGTGCAATATTACAGTAGAAAACGAAAGAGGTAAAAACTGAAAAACAACTGTCAGATTTGTAGGAGAGGTCCACTCTCATCTTAGAATAACTAATTTTTAGGGAAGCACTGGAAGGGAGGAGAGCATGGGGAGAACGCAGTTGAGCTTTTCTCAAGAAAGGTAAAAAAGAAAGGAGATCGAAAGTAAAATAGAACATTTTCCCTATATAAAGATCCTAAATGTTATCATCTGCGATAGTTAAATTTTTGTCTTGACTTGAGTGGGCCACAGAATGCTCAAATATTAGGTCAAACATTATTCTCGGTGTATGTGTGAGGGTGTTTCTGTACAATATTAACATTCAAATTGGTAAACTGAGTAAAGCAGATTGGTTTCGCTAATATGGGTAGACCTTATCCAATCAAAAAATCTGAATAGGACAAAAAGGCTGATGTCCTGAGAATAAGAAGGAACTCCTCCTGCCTGACTCCTTAGAGCTGGGACATCAGTCTTTTCTGGTCTTTGGACTCTGACTAAAACATTGGCTCTTCTTGAGTCTCTGTTCTTCCAGCTTTCAAACTGGAACTTACACTGTCAGATCTACTGGTTCTCACACTGAAACTATACATTGGCCCTCTTGTATTTCCATCTTACCAACTGAAGATATTGGGACTTCTCAGCCTTCATAATCATGTGAACCAACTTCTTATGAGAAATCTCTGCCTCTTGCTCTCTCTGTACACATATACAACACACCCGATTGGTTCTGTTTCTCTGCAGAACCTTGACAAATATGTCATCCTAGAAGGACTTTCCTACTATTGATTTAGGAAGTACTGTAGTTCTTTAAGATAAGATCTTACAACAAGGGGTTGCATACCCCTTGTTGTTGAAGAGAAGGCACTAAAATTAAAGGTCAGAGGTGTACCAGGCAATAACACCAAGGCCATGCCCCATGCCTATCTGGATGATGAACTCATCAAGAATAAGTATACTGCCAAACCAACGTATTGGCTACTGAGCCTGTAGTTCCACTTTACCAATGTTTCAACAACTGGCAACTAATGTATTCAGGGTTGAAACATAATGACAGTGATTATGATGACAGAATTAAATAAAATAAGGTTTTCCATGGGCCAGGGTCCTTAATTATGAGATAAACTTGTTGTTCCTAGTCTCAAATTATGTATCTTTTGTGACTGTACTTTCATTTGATTCAGATATATTTTTAAAAACAATAAAAGCTTTTTTTTTTTCCCCCCAAGAATATTGAGCAGGAGGATAGGCAAAATGGGTGAGACCAAGTTTGCTTTGAAGAGCAGACTGTCCTCAAGAAGGTCCCAACAGAATGCAGTAGAAAGAAGTTCAGGTAGAAGAGCATGCCGGAATTACAGGGAAGTCTGGCACAAAAGCGGGGCAAGAAAAACACCAAATTAATGCTCAGAAGACCTGATCTCCCCTAATTATCAATTATTTACTAGCTCTAGGATCCTGGGCAGTTTACTTAATCCTTCTCAGTCTTAGATTTTCTGTAATTAAATTATTGAATTAAATTAAAATGTGACCACCATGCTCACCTGATAATTTTTGATGATCAAATAAGAGAATGTATAAAAAGATTAAGGTGGTTTGTTAAAGGTAAAGTCCTATACAAATATTGATTATGATGATCAACCAGGGAGAGATACACTGGAATCTCCAATGGGCAAGCAAAAGGTTTCAAAGTACAGGGTAAGATGCCAGACTGTGAGGAAGGAGTTGGGACTATATTTCTTGAAAGACTTGGGGATCACATAAGGCCCTAAACATGGAGGAACTGGGGTTCTGTAAAGGCAACCAGATAACACGTGGTAGGTCAGGAATCCATTTATTAGGACTTGGTTTTAATTTAGGATTTGATTAAAAGACGAAAGCCTAGGTAATGGAATTTGGACATACAACTACAACTAGTTAGTCAGCAAATTCAGCAAGGTGAAACTGCCACCCTGCCTTCTCCTTCAGGGGGTTTAAATACCTCCAGATAAAAGCCAGGACTGAACTCAGAATATTGAGTGAGGCTGAAACTATAGATGAAGGGAAACAATGTATAACCAAGTAGATCTTTACCATAAGGATTTTAAAAAATACTCTAAAAATACTCTAAAAAACATACTCTAAAAAAGATTGGTTTATACATTTGAAGAACTTTTTTGAAAGATTCCTGCTTTCCATTCACGGGTCACTACCAGACATTTCTTGTCATTAATCTAAGGAGTCCTGTGAAATACATGATCCTTCTCCAGCTGCAGAATTCTAATGATCAGAATTCTAATGAGATGCCTAGGTTTTTGAAGAAAGCTGAATGATAGTAATCACTAAGGCTCACATCAGAAAACTCCAATTGTATATTATAATAAAACACAGTGTCAGCCATAATTCATTTATCTTGAAAACAGAAAATTAGACCAGTCTATTTGATAGTATATTTTCTTCTAATATTTTTATCCCTAGAAGGATGTCTCACGAATACTCTATCAAATCAATGACATTTAAAGCTAAATTAAAACTATTTGGTCTTTCATAAGTTGAAAAAAGTGAAGTATTGAATTATTATTAAACCAGAAACTGGTTTAAATTTGTCTTAATTTTTATCATAAAGTCATATGGTAAAAATAGTCTCATACTTGTCTTCTTTACAAGTTGTTTCTGAAGTTTAAGAAAAATGATGCAAGAAATCATTAGGTCAGATTCAGTGGTTCATGCCTGTAATCTCAGCACTTTGGGAGATCAAGGCAGGAGGAGCACCTGAGGCCAAGAGTTCAAGACCAGTCTGGGTAACATAGCGGGATCACATCTCTACAAAAAAAAAAAATTTAATTTAATTAGCTGGGCATGGTGGGATGCACCTGTAGTCCTAGCTACTTACAAGGTTGAGGCAGGAGGATCAGTTGAGCCCAGGAGGTTGAGGCTGCAGTGAGCCATGATCACACCATTGCACTCTAACTAGGGTGAGAGTGAAATATTGCCTCTTAAAAAAATAATTAAACCAAGATGAAAATAAAACTTCACTGTTGCTTTTTGAGAAGGCAACTTTTGATGATGTGCTTGGTGTTTCAGTTCTTCTGTATTCCCACTTGGTGGAAATTTAACATAACACACAGCTCTTCATAACATCCGACACCAACTGGAGTCTATTATCTCAAAATAGGTGTGGAAGAAGACAGTACAGCACTGGTATTGTAGGACGGCAAATTTCAAAACATGGTTCCAAGATCAGTGCCATTAACATTGCCTGGGAACTTGTTAGAAATGCAAATTCTTGAGCTGTCCCAGACCTACTAAATTAGAAACTCTGAGGGTGGGTGTCTTAGTTCCATCTGGGCTGCTATAGCAAAATACTATGGACTGGGTGGCTCATAAACAGCAGAAACTTATTTCTCACAGTTTTGGATGCTGACAAGTCCAAGATCAAGACACCAGCAGATTTGTTGTCTGATGAGGGCCTGCTTTCTGCTCCATAGATGGCATCTTCTGTGTCCTCATGTGGTAGTAGGGGCATAGGTCTCTCTTGAGCCTCTTTTAAAAGGGCACTAATCTCATTTATGAGGGCTTCAATCTCATGACCTAGTTACTTCCCAAAGGCCCCACATCCAAGTATCATCATATTGGGAGTCAGGATTCAGCATATGAATCTTGTGGGAATGCAAACATTCCGTCTATAGCAGTGTGTCTAGTGGGTCCCAGTAATCTGTAGTTTAACAAGACCTCCAAGATTTTAATATACACCCAAATTTGAGAACTGCTAAGGAGATTCTAACAATGTGAGAGCCTAGTAAAAGCTATAGAGTGTTTTTTGGGGGGTTTGTACACGAAGTGTATTGAGAAATAATATTAACTTTTCAACATATTTGATCTTCTTATAGTTAATAAAACAGGCCACTCCCAAAAAACAAAACAAACAAAAACCACACACACATCCAACTCTGACGTGAGTATTCACTAACCAAGATATCCCCTAACTTGCAATTCAGAACAGTTGGTAAGGGTTATTTATATGCATATTGACATTCCCTTTGTTGTTTTTCTTGCTGAACAAACTGCATTAGAAAAACAATTGCATGTTTAGGCCAGGCAAGGTGGCTCATGTCTTGTAATCTCAGCACTTTGGGAGGCTGAGGTGGGCAGATCTTCTCAGGTCAGGAGTTCGAGACAAGCCTGGCCAACGTGGCAAAACCCCATTTCTACTAAAAATGCAAAAACTAGCACGGTGTGGTAGCACATACCTGTAATCCCAGCTATTTGTGAGGCTGAGGCAGGAGAATCACTTGAACCTGGGAGGCGGAGGTTGCAGAGAGCCAAGATTGTGCTACTGAACTCCAGCCTAGGCGACACAGTGAGATTCTGTCTCAAAAATAAATAAATAAATAAAAATAAATAAAAACAATTGCATGTTTAAGACAGAGATGAGGAGGAAAAGGGGGTTGATGACATTTGTATCTATTTTATTTTATTTGAAAAACAGTTGTTCAAGAATATCACTCAGCAGATTTCTACAGCTCATTGGCCCAAACCGTGTCTTGGGACAATACCTAGCATCAAGGGATGTTGGAAAAGCCAATGCAGAATATTATTTCTCACACTGTAAAGTTTATAGTTCTTTAAGAAAGAACTCATATAGGTATGGAGGGGAGAAAGGTGCTAACATTGACAATGGGTCAATCTATAGAATTACAAACAGGGGATGCCACTCAGGGTTCTACCGAGGGGGAATGGCCCAGGTGGCCATAATGAAAGTAAGTACACAAGCAGCATCTTTGAGCTTCAGTGACAAAAGTGGGGTGTGTCAAGTAGAATCTAAGCCAAGTTTCCAATAAGGGGCCTTCCCATACACCTTCAAAGAACCGTATTAGAATGTACACTTATGGGATTCCTCAGCATTTATCACTTGCCCCTCCTGGAAGTAATAACTTATTGGCCTGGCAAAACTTGGGAGACCCTCCTATCAAGGAACACAGCAACCTGGTGACAGGGTTACTGTTTGAAAACAGATAGTGCAGATCTTTCTTTCTTTCTTTTGAAGCTATTTCTAAGTGAAACATTCTCCTTCCTCAGCTACTTCTCCCATGTGGTAAATACACTGGATAGTTCTCTTCAGAGCTGGAATGTATTTAGTGCTCTCTCCCTGCAATTGGATGGGGAAATTCAAACTGAGTTAGGAGAGAGGCAGGCTTGCCAATTTGAGAAATCCACCCTTTCTATTATAAAGCTAAATCTATATTTTGACTACTCTTTTGTGTTTTTGTTTTTAATTGATTACAACTTACAGAGATGGGAGCATGTTTGATAATTCCTCTAAATCTCTAACAAAGAAAGAGTAAAGTCATAGGGGGGTCTGTACAACCAAAATAGCCACACACTCTCCAGAGAGGACACACAGTCCCATATGTCATCTCATTCATAGGTGATGTCTATTCCTCTCTAGGCTGAATCATTCTACCCCTCGAAAATCTTGTGCTATGGTCTAAATATGTCCCCCAAAATTCATATGCTGAAATTTAATTGCCAATGTATTAATAATAGCATTAAAGGTAGGGCCTTTAGGGTGATGATTAAGACACGAGAGCAAAGTCCTCACAAACGGGATACATGAAATATTTTACCCATATAAAAGAGGCTACAGGGAACTAGCTAGGTCTTTTGCCCTTCCACTTTCTTCCATGTGAGGACACAGCAACAAGGCAGCATCTTAGAAGAGAACGGCGCTCATCAGACACTGAACCTGTTGGCACTTTGATCATGGACTTCCTAGACTCCAGAATATAGTTCACAAATTACCTAGTCTGTTTTGCTATAGCAGCACACATGGACTAAGATATCCTGTAACCTAAATACTGGGTTACAAAGTTAACCACTGTTAATATATCTTACCTTAGATAGCAGATAAATGGAGACGGGAAATAAACAAAGAAAAATAACTAAAAGGGGAAGAAAATAATACATAGCCCGCTTCAAAGTTGGGATAAAATACACATAATTACTACAGTCTTGTTTACGAAAGTGTGCATGTGATCACTGATGATATTTCTGTCTTCTTGGCTTTTCACTCTGTCCCTTTCCCCTTGGCAAAGACTTCAGTTGGTCAATTTGTTCCTGGGTGGGATGATCCAAACTGTCATTTCTGAAAGGCCTGGATCCATTAGCAGTTAATGTAGTTTTTCATTGATTTTTATCCCAGACCTAGGAATACTAAGAGGTGCTCCAGAGGTTCTCCTGTGTTTCAGGCATTCTTCTTACTGCTTCCATTGTGTATCGTGTGGGATAATTCATCCTAGCTAGTTGACAAACTCTTCCTTTCCTGATGGTTCAATATCAGAAGCTCCAAGTTGTTAGATGCCAGACTCAGCTTCCAGTTTAAGGAAATCTTTATTGTATCTCACGGCAAAAGAATTTCTTAACTTCGGTAAGCGGGAATTCTAATCCAGCAGAGCCTGATGTCAAGAACAGGAAGCTGAAATTCTGCCTGATCAATGAGACTAGAGGAGCTCATCCTCCTTCCAGATAAAGCATTTTATAAATATTTTAAATTCTTTCAAACTAAGAAGTAAACTTCAATTTCATAAAGCATTTATAAGAAAAACTTACATCAATTATACCTAATCGTGAAATGTTAACATCTACACGTCAAGATTGGGAAGAAGATAAAAAATGTCTATTCAAAGCAAAATTTTATTGCAGGTCCTAGTTGCTGTAATGAAGTGACAAAGAGAAATTAAAATCATAGAAATTTGAAATAAAGAAATAAAACTACCACTGTTTTGTGGACAATGAGATGTGTATATAAAAGTTCCGTTTAATTTCATAATTTATGAGATTGAGTTTATCAAGTTGGCTGGTTGAGGTGTCTTAGTCCATTTTGCGTTGCTATAACAGAATACCAGGGACTGGGTGGGTAATTTATAAAAAGACATTTCTTACAATTCTAGAGACTAGGAAATCCAAGGTCAAGGAAACCACATCTGGGTCTTCTTGGTGCCTATCACCCCATGGAAGAGAGTGGAAGGGCAATGGAAGGTCAGAGAAAGAAGGCAAGAGGGAACTGTTCTCACTTTTGTAACAAGCCCACTCTTGCAATACTTGCAAGCCCATTTTCTTGGTAACACTAATCCATTCATGAAGGCAGAGCCCTGATGTCCTAGTCACCTCTTATTAGGCCCCATCTCCCAACACTGTTGCATTGTGTAGTAAGTTTACTACACATGAACTTTGGGGAAACATTCAAACTATAACACAAAGTTAATATACAAAAGTCAACTGTGT
>NW_012099543.1:5088719-5119340 GCF_000951045.1 Mandrillus leucophaeus
AATGCAGAAATCACCTGTCTTCTGTGTTGCTTGCGCTGGGAGCTGGAGACTGGAGCTGTTCCTATTCGGCCATCTTGCTCCGCCCCTCAACTGTGTTTCAATTTAATAAATTTAGAAAATAAAAATTTAAAACAGCTCTCATACAATTGAGTGAAAGAAGACACAAATACATACTAATGAGTCCATATATATAAAGCTCAAAAGCAGGTGAAACAATACTGTAGTGTTAACACTAGCATACTTAAGTTTGAGGAGGAGGGAATGATAGAGATTGAGTAGGGACATGAGGTGGACTTTTGACTTGGGTAGCTGTTCAATGTTATATATATGGGAAAACGTGTTGTGCACTTTTCTACATGTGTATATTCTTCACAATATTTTAAACAAATAAAGCAAGCAATTATGTATTAGCAGACAGAAAAACAATAAAGTAATAGATCTAATACCTGATTATTTAAAATAAATAAATAGATAAACTTCTGGCTGATTTAAAGCAGAATAAAAATTGAAAAAGTCAATTATATAAAATAGGAAAATATAATTTATGGGTAACTACAGAACCAAGGACAGTAAAAGCTTATCAGTATAGTTATTTGTTCAAATATATGCAAAACAAATACCTGGAATTAAATACAATTCTAAAAATATAAATGAATACAATTTAGAGTAGAGATAATATTATCTGAACAAAGCAATTAGCACAGAAGAAATACAGACAGTTTCCTGGCTGTACCCTCTTCTAGCCCCAGAAAGCCCATACCTAGGTTGTTTCACAGGTCAGTTCCACTAAACCTTTAAAGAACATAAGCCTCCAACTCTGCCTATATTTTATACAGGAGCATGAAAAGTAAGTTAAATACTCTTAATTCTTTTTATAGCTAGAATAATACCAAGCCCTGACAAAGACTGCCCACATGAGCACACACAAAATAAAATGTATCTCACTTATATCCACGTGAAATTCCTAAATATTACCAAACAGAACCTATAAGCACACTAAAAAAATCCATGATATATTCATTTCAGAAATTTAAGATTCATTCAAATCAAGAAATATATTAATATATTTAATCACATATTGACCAAACATTTCCACTTTTTTTCCAGGTTACATGTTAGAATTATTTGACCTCTTCTTCAGTTCCACGTGGCCATGTGATTTGCACAGGTGAATAAAATGTTAGCTAAAGTCAAATGTATTATTTCCAAGTGGAAAGTTTAAAAGTCAGTGGCTGACCTACCAGGTTCTCTTTCTCTCCACCACAGACAGCATCTCTCAAAATGCCAGATGATAGCTGCTCTATGAGCCTGGCTCTGGGAAGAAGGAAAGTATGGAATCCCACTGACATGGAGTATGAGCCAGAAATAAACCATGTTGTTTAAAGCCACTGAGATTTTGAGGTTATTAGTTACTGAAGCACAAACTAGCCTATAACAACTGATATGATACTAATAAAAAGAGAAAAAAGTCACATTATTTTTATAGATATCAAAAAGATCTGATAAAATTCCATTTCCATTTTGGTACAATCCCTTCCCAGTCTTAATAAAAATTTTTAGTAAAATAGAAATAGATGAATACTTAACATGTTAAAAACATGTATATCTTAACCCAAAAGTGAGCATCATGCTTCTTAATGGGAAAACACCAAAATCGTTTCCATTAACACCAAGAGCAAATTCCTTTTTCATATTTTAAAAAATGATCTGGATAAGAGAAATAGGTTATTCAAAACTTGGATATGAAAATGTAAATTTTTTTACAGATGACAGAATGGGCTTATTATTTATAGTACTTTAGTGATTCTCTTGGATTCTTCAGGTAAATTCACTATTGGTTTGGGTACAACATATGTATATTCATATATTTTATGAATACAATGAACATATAATGAACAATGACAAAAAGCTAAAACTTAACAAGGTACAAAAACTATATTCAAATAATGTATTATTGAGGTCATAAAGGAAGCATTATTGAAGATCATGAACACATGAAAAGATATACTATGCTTTAGAAGAGATAATTTAACATCAAAGAGATGTCAATTCCTCCTAATCTAAAAACCTATAAACCTAACATTATTCAAATAAAAATGTCAACACTTTTAACAAGATGAGTCTAAAATAAATAACATAGAAAAATAAATGCGCAAGTGTACAGGAAAATTCTCAAATAAAAATGAGTGATCAGTCCTATAAAATATTAAAAGATTATCAAGTTGCAATAATAAAAATGAAGAAAAAAATTACAAATAAAAAATTCTTCACAGAAAAGCTAAACCATAAACAAAGTCAAATGAAAGTCAGCTAACTGAAAAAAAAAGTTGCAATTTTTATCATGGACAAATGAAAAATGTACTTACTAAAGATCATCAGGAACCCAGTTAAAAAAAAAAGATGAATAACCCATAGAAGAAACTGGAAAGGGATTAAACACTTTACAGAAAAGGAAGCAAATAGTTTTTACATATATGGTAGCCACGAAAAAGTCTGTTAACACCATAATGGTTGAAAAACTTGGATTACAATGGAATGAGGATGTGGGGAAACACACATTGCTAGTGGGTTATTTGTAAATGTACATACACTTCAACTAAGTAATATTTTGAATGACATCTGTATAAGGATAATTGCAATGTCTTCATTATAGCCAAAGATGAAAAACAATTTGTGTTCATTAATATGACTTAAACTATATTGATTTTAATGAAATATTATGAAACTGTCAAAAATGATCAAGAAACCCAACATGTACTGATATCATGAAACGATTTCCTAAATACCACGTAGTGAAAAAGGTACAAAACAATATGTATAACATACTTGCATTTCTGTAACCCACCTATATATATATAGGTATACACATGTTTATGTATTGTGTTATCTCTTTAATATATAAAAAATCTGGTCAAAAAAATCAATGATTCTGTGGAGGGTAACTAGATTGCTGAGAGAGGGATGAAAGGGAAATAACTGTCATGTATCATCCTTTTTCTGTATTAAAAATTAAGACTTACACATTTTAGTAAAGTTTTAGATTTTGAGAATTGGGCAGATAGTTCCGTATGTCCATTGAGTCCCCTGGCACTCCAATTATTTACATCTTGGATTACTGATACATTTATTATAATCAATGAACCAGTATTAATACATTAACCATAGTCTACAGTGTAAAGTTCATTTTGTATTACACAGTTCTATATGAATTTTGACAAAAGGAATGTCATGTACCCACCATTATAGTATTATACAGAATAGTTTCACTGCCCTAAAAATCCCCTATGCTCCATTTACTTATTGTTCCAAGCTATTTGTTTATTCTTTCAAGTGTTGCTAGAGTTTTGACTTTTCCAGAATGTCATATAGTTGTAATAATGTGTGCAGCCTTTTCAGACTGGCTTTTCATTTAGCAATATGCATTTAAGTTTCCTCCATGTCTTCATAGCTCATTTGTTTTTAGCACTGAATATTTTTTTCTCCAACTTGTAAGTTCGGGATACATGTGTAGAAAGTGCAGGTTTCTTACAAAGGTAAATGCGTCCCATGGTGGTGTGCTGCACAGATGAACCCATCACATTGGTATTAGGCTCAGCAGCTATTAGCTATTCTTCCTGATGCTTTCTTGTCCCCCACTCCTCCCCACAACAGGCTCCAGTGTGTGTTGCTCCCCACATGTCCATGTGTTATCATTCAGCTCCCACTTATAACTGAGAACATGTGGTGTTTGGTTTTCTAGTCCTGTTAGTTTGCTGAGAATAATGGCTTCTAACTCTATCCATGTCCCTGCAAATGACATGATCTTGGTCCTTTTTTTTTTTTGAGATGGAGTCTTGCTCTGTCACCCAGACTGGAGTGCAGTGGCATGACCTCAGCTCACTGTAACCTCTGTCTTCCGGATTCAAGCGATTCTTCTGCCTCAGCCTCCTGAGTAGCTGGGACTACAGGCAAACGCCATCATGCCCAGCTAATTTTTGTATTTTTAGTAGAGACGAGGTTTCACCATGTTGGCCAGGATGGTCTCGGTCTCCTGACCTTGTGATCTGCCCGCCTTGGCCTCCCAAAGTGCTGGGATTACAGGAGTTAGCCACCGCACTGGGTTGATCTCATTCCTTTTTATGGCTGAATAGTATTCCATGGTGTCTATGTACCACATTTTGTTTATCCAGTCTGTTATTGATGAACATTTGAGTTGATTCCATGTCTTTGCTACCGTGAATAGTACTGCAATGAACATACATGTGCATGTATTTTTTATAATAGAATGATTTATATTCCTTTGGTATATACTAAAGAGTTTCTGCACAGCAAAATAAACTATCATCAGAGTGAACAGACAACCTACAGAATGGGAGGACATTTTTGCAATCTGTCCATTTGACAAAGGTCTAATATCCAGAGTCTACAAGGAACTTAAATTTACAAGAAAAAACAACCCCAATAAAAAGTAGGCAAACGACATGAACAAACAGTTCTCAAAAGAAAACATTCATGTGGTCAACAAACATATGAAAACAAGCTTAACATCGCTAATCAGAGAAAAGCAAATCAAAACCACAATGAGATACTGTCTCACACCAGTCAAAATGGTGATAATTTAAAAGTCCAGAAACAACAGATGCTGGCAAGGTTGCACAAATAAAAGGGAATGTTTTTACACTGTTGCTGGGAGTGTGAATTAGTTCACCATTGTGGAAGACAGTGTGGTGATTCCTCAAAGACCTAGAGGCAGAAATACCAATTTGACTCAGCAATCCCAGCACTGAATAATATTCTATTGTGTGGATGTAAGTTTATCCATTAAATCACAATTGGTTGTGGTGTACAATTTCTTATACCCTTTTGCAATTAATCTGCTAATATTTTGTTTAGGTGTTCTGCATCTATACAAAACCAGTTTTTACTATCTAGACAAGATTGTAGAATTTGCATCATTTCTCTTTAAAAAGTGTGTCGCAGAACCCACCGGTGAAATTATCTGAGCCTGGTGCTGTTTTGAAAGGTGATTACTGAATCAGGCTGGGAGCCATGCCTCACACCTGTAATCCCAGCACTTTGGGAGGTTGAGGCAGGTGAATCACGAGGTCAGAAGATTGAGACCATCCTGGCTAACATGGTGAAACCCCGTCTCTACTAAAACTACAAAAAATCAGCCAGGCGTGGTGGCGGGTGCCTGTAGTCCCAGCTACTTGGGAGGCTGGGACAGGAGAATGGCGTGAACCTGGGAGGCAGAGCTTGCAGTGAGCCAAGATGGCGCCACTGCACTCCAGCCTGGGCAACAGAGTGAGGCTCCATCTCAAAAAAATAAATAAATGAATAAATAAAAATAAAAATAAAAGTAAGGTTATTGCTGAATCAATTTCTCTAACAGATACGGGCCTATTCAGCTTATCTATTTCTCCTTGTATGAACTTTTGTGGTCTTTCAAGAAATTGGTCCATTATGCTTACATTATCAAATATGTGGGCACAGAGTTGTTCAGAATATTCCTTTTTTGTCCTTTTAATATTCCCAGGATAAGTACTGATGGTCAATCTCATTTAGCAGGCCTATGCTCCACCCCTGAGTTCTAACCTTTACAAGTGCTTCTCAGCATTTTTTTTTTTATTCCTTAGATGAGCCTTAAAGACTAGAATGGATTGGTTCAGAACATTTCCTTCCCCCACAATACTGATAACAGTAAAGTTTCTCCCCTTGTTGGGTAGGAGAATGCTGTGGGTTATTTTCAAAATTTCCTCCTCCCCTTGGTCAAACATGAGGGGAGATTTCTCTGATCTTCAACTGTGAGAATCTAGTGGGGCTCCCAGCAGTAAAGCCTGAGAAAGCACGAAAATGTGTGTGTGGTAGGAGGGGCCACGAATCTTATTTGTACTGCTGATTTATTACAAGTCCCCAAAAGTGTTTTATTATTTTTTTTCTTTTCAACACCCTGTTCTGAAGCATCCTTGGCCCTTTTTGCTTGGATGCCCAGAAGCTGGGCACTGGCACAGGCCGTGCAAGACTAACAAACGCCTTTAAGTTCTTCTCCTTGGTGATGACTTTTTCTCCTTGAAGACGTTGACATGCACATTACTGGTCCTGTTAGCTGGGTGGCCAATTTGAGTTCAGCAGAGCTGTCTTCCTTCATGGGGTCCAAGGGCTTCCTTGGGAAGAGGATGAGCTTGTAGTAGCACTCCTTCAACTGGAGCTGCTGGCTTTTGGGGACTCACTGGACTTGTTCTAATGTCTCCTTGGATCCACAGATACCAAAGGTCTGGGTCACCATGTGGATGCTGGCCACCCTAACTCTTCTAAGCTGAAGCTTCTGCTAGCTCATACTTTGGTGTGATACCTCCCTGTGGGACATCTTACTATGGGTTAGATGGGTCCAGATGCAGGGTGATAGGCAATGGTGGTGTGCTTTTGCTTTCGGGCCTTGCATCTGTGTATCTTTTGGGTCAGCTGGTTGAACTGAACAGCTACTGCTACTCCTTGTGGAAGTGAGGCATCAGGATCATGCCATTCTGGCAGGGTGCCATAGCTGCATATCCAAAGGAGAACGGTTGGCTGGAAAGGCTCTCAAGAGTTTTAAATTCCCAAGCTAGTTCACATGGCCTCTAGTAATTCAACACAATTACAGTTTAAGTGTTCCTAGCAGGGCTTCAGATAAGTTGATCCATACTCAACTGTATTCTCTACTGTTTCCAGAATGATGACTTGTCCTGTGACCTCAATTCTCTGGTGGATCTAAAAGAAGCCACTGATTTTTCAGTTTGTGTAGTTTTTTTCTTGAGAGAGTGGGAGACAAGTTCTTTGCATGTTAAACAAAGTCCATGGATCTTTTAATTTTTGAATTTTGTACCATGTGCTCATATTCTATCTCTTACTCTCCTCTGGCCCCTCACTTTCCTAAATAGAGAATCACACTTATAGTTGGTAAAATTAAGGTGATACTATTATTTGTAGAATGGGAAAGATTTAAAAGAGGCATAAAGAAATAAATTTGATTAGTATGTAATGACCACAGAACTAACCTTACAAAGAAACATAGCCTCTGAAAATATTAGCAGTATGATCATAAGTTGGGTGGATCATATCCACCCAGGGAATATGGCAAACAAAACATGCTCCTTGGATCAGCCTACAACATCAATAATCCAAGTCTCTTATTCAGTAGCTCAAGGATAGCAGCAATTCAAGTCATGGCTTCAGTCAGTCTAATCTGAACGGTATTTGCATGAAATGTCATTCAGACTAAATGGTTCAGGGTGACCTTGCTTATTTTTCTCTCAAAGTGTTTTTACACAGTCAGCCTCAAACATTTATTATCGAGTTCTCTCTCCTCTGGATTCAGTACAAATTCCCAACATCCTTTTAACCCTTCCTTGATATTACAATTAAAGGTTTGTATTTTCATTATCTCTGTAAACACAACCTATACATCTTCACTTTGAGGTAGATAACACTAAATGTCTTTGGACTTTAAAAAAAAGAGGCTACTACAAAAATGGTATTTCTAAATAGAAATACTAACATAGATTAGGAAAACTTTTAAATCTGTCAAAAGAGCTGGGAACATAATGGGATCCAAGTCCTAGACATACTGTTTTACTACTAAAATTTGGCAAACTTTTCTCAACTACATCTTTTCCTCATAATCTCCCTCCAGGAAATTAAAGAAGTAACAATGTACAACCTCACAATGAATTTTGTAGGTACAGTCATTAATTAGAAAATACTACGATATCCCAGAGAAGGCTAAGTATGAAAAATGCTTCTTTCAAAAAGAGATGTTAATTTAACACTGCTTATAATTGATACTTATAATATAAATAAATTAGTCTGAGCAACCCAGACTAGTCTACTCAATAAAACTGTTACTCTTGGTGTAGACAATAATTTAAAGATTTAACTCCTAATCTCTCCTTCCTCTACTACTCTTGAAAATAACAGAGAATCTTTACCATTCATTTTACTTTCTCAATTGGCCAAGTGTCTGATGAAGAGAAAGAGGAAACCAAGGACAAAGAACATAACAGTTTTTACTTCATTCCTTCTCCAAAAGGGAGATAAACCATTATTGAAAATCTACTAAAAGCCATGAGCTTTATTTGTATTTTTTAAACATATTTTTTCTAGTAAGTATGTATTATTCTCATTTTACAGAAGAATAAAGCATTAAATAAAAACTTTCCTTAGGTAGAGCCAGAAGTCAAATCTAGATGTGGTTACCAAACCAATGTTTTAAAATATGGTTTTAAAAAGTTAAAGTAACATTGTACTTTTAGAAACCAAAAAAGTCAATTATAATTTCATTATGCAGAGGTTACCACTGTTCACTGTTTCTAATATACATATACATATATATATACACACACACATAAATCTTAAAAATACTCAGGTATCTGAATCACTGTTTACAAATAGTTTGGCTTACTTTTTTTCACTTAACACACCAAAAATCTCTTCCCAATACTTATTATATATTTCAGTAACTTTTCAAAAAGGATGCTTATTATTTTACCACATGACTGTACCTTATACTGATTAACCAATCTATTATGGTATAAATTGTTTCCAATTTTGTGCCATATATGTGTACATAAATCTTAGTGCATAACCTTATTTTTTTTTCAGATAAATTGCTAGAAGTGAAGCTTCTGTGTGTTCCATAACAACATATACTAATTTAAAAGTCATATCAGTTTGTGTTTGAATCATGGGACCTCTTTTCTGAGAATGCATCTTTTTCACATCTTTTTTACACACAAGGGCTTGGGCTCACTGTTCTTTCAGAATTCTCTCACCTCTAAAATGCTGATTATTAACTGTGGGTATTACACAAATTATTATGTAGTAGTTGATAGCCTTTACTTTCAGTTACAATGAAAACCCCGCCTAATCGAAGATGAACAGTTGTGTTGTCTTTTGCTAGGGTTAATCATAAGCCTTTTTATTTGAGGTTTGAGAAAAGCATATGGCTACTCTAATACATTATATCTTTTGGCTCTTTGAGATAAGTGAGATGAAATATAATACTTAGAATAACAGTGAAGATAATGTAATGGAGAGGCAAAATCATGTTCATTACTAAATCCCTGCCAAATGCTCAGCTACTTACTGGAAAATTAGTTTTTAATAACATAATGAAAGTGAAAGCCAATCCACTCTGTTGACTTTGAAAATGTCACTCTCTAATGTAGTAGTGGACAGCATGTAAAAAGTCCTTTGCATGTATCCTGGGATTATCCATCATATTTTGAGATATCGAGAGAATATAGATACTGGGTCCTTAGGTAGTAGACAACTAAAATGTTATATTTAGTTGGAAGGAAAAGACTTACTCCTTCTTGCATTTATGAAGGGATACTTGTAGCTCAATGTGCAAAAAAAACTGGGTTTTAAGAGTTATACCTCTTATTCCTGGTTATGTGATAATTAAGTTTTTTCTGGGGTAGTTCTGAAATGTTTAAATGAACATAAGCATAAACGAAACAAAACTCACAGAGGTCTTTGATGACAGGAAGAAAGTCAATTCGCTGCAAAATGCTTAACTGAGTGAGACTGTATAAGGTTTCAAAGTGATTTGCATGTTGAAAATAAACCATGATTTTTTGAGTTCACAAAGTTCCCTCTCAATTTATGGAGTACAGAGGCATATAATTTCAAGGACTTATCAGGCTCATTATTCACATTATAAAATCAATGAAATATCTGCATTAAATAGGCTATATATATATACACATACACACACACACACACACATATATATAAAAAGTCTGGGGTGTAGTGGTGCAATCACAGCTCACTACACTGGGACATGTCACCACACCTAGCTAATTTGTTTTTAATCTTTTGTGGAGACATGAGCATCACTTTGTTGCCCAGGCTGGTCTGGAACCCCTGCCTCAAATGATCTGCCTGCCTAGGCTTGCAAAATTATGGGACTACAGGCATGAGCAGTGACCAAGTTTTAATTTTTAAAAGTTAATTATCTAGAACATAAACTCAGTGAAAGCTGGAAATGTACAATTATTTTCTTAATCCAAAATACTTTATTATGGGTAATACTCATTTAATATTTATTGGTAATCACTGAGAGCCAAGGTAAAGGGGTAAAGGGATGAGCCAAATGAATCTAATGTCATGATTTAAATAAGTAATTCTCAAATTAGGGGGTTTGGGTAGAAAAATATCAAAAGGTCTTGTAGTTAAAAAAAAATCAATATGCTTAACATGCCTATTTATTTTCTTAAACTATAGAAAGCAAATCTCACATGCTTTGCTTGTAAGAATATGCACAAAAAGTACATGCTGTATTAACTGAAAAACTCTAAGTACTATATTTTAATTTTGTGAATATGAGTGATGTCATGTAGACTGCTATTTTCAATACATTATAACATTACCAAAATGTTCAATTTTCTACCTTTAAAAAGTAGGAAAATATTCACTTGGCAACCTACCATCAAATTAATAACTGATTCAAGTAAGAATTACCAACAATACCAAAACTAGCAGATGCAAGTTGGAAGAGAAACAGCATATATGCAGTATCTGCCCACAAACTACTTACTATTTCCAAAGGGAAAAACCCTGAAGAAACTACTTTACATTGGTGCATGCAAAGAGGTGAACATACTGATGTTGACAGCCAGAGTCTTTCCATATAATTGCTTAAAGCAAAAATTATCACATGGTTTTGAGGGTTAGCTACATAAGTAGAGGTAATGCACATGTCAACTATAGCATGAAGGATGAGAAGAGGACAGAAGGACCTATATAGTTGCAAGGTTTCTACATTTTACGTTAAGCAGTACAATATTAACTCTAAGTGGATTGTTAAAGGACTTACTTTGTTAAAATTGATAAAAAAGCAAGACCTAACTCTATTTGTTTACAAGTCATGAATTTTACATATAAACATACAGGTTAAAAGTAAACTGATAGAAAAAGATGTATCAGGCCAACAGAAAACACAATAAGAACTAAGTGGCTATGTTATTATCAAATAAAATAGACCTCAAGATAAAGATTACCAAACATAAAAAGACATTTCTTAATAAGTAAATGTAACATCTAATAGCAAAATTTTGACTAGTTTTGTTACTAAAGTTTGATTGGAACACAGTCATGACTATTAATTTATGTATTGTCTGTGGCTGCTTTTGTGCTGCAGTAGCAGAGTTGAGTTGTTGTGACAGAAACTATGTCCTATAAAGCCTAAAATATTTACTATCTGCCCCTTTACAGAAAATGTTTGCTAACTCTTGCAAAGGATTAAGTCACAAACAGAACACATGGCTAGTACAATGGTATACATGCCAAAAGCAAAGTTGTAAATATAGTTCATAACTATTTGAAAGGAGGAAAAGAATCAAATTATAGTAAGACTGAGTTTTAGGGAATATAACTTGATAAGTACGTATAACGTATGAATGAATGACCACACGTAGAAGTAGAAATTTAAACATATTTTCATTTAAGTGACAGTCCTAACTCATGACAGAATCTCTCTTTATTCTTAAATAACTAGTCCTTTTAAGTAAATAGACCCAAAGGGATACTGACCTGATAATTTCCTAAGACACAGCATACAGTTTCATTATTTTCCTTTTCTCCTGACATTAAATTAATGAACAATTTAATATAAACTTCAACCAACCAAATTTTATGAGACGTGTCTATTTGTTCAAGTGGCAAGTGTAAATAGTAAAAGAAACTGTGTTAATGTATACTTTGGAGACAAACTCTCCCCAGCAAAATTTTAAGAGGATGTGAGTAATCCTAATATAATGATGCACTTCCTAAGTTTTGTTTTTTCCATCAGGAAATGGACATGCATACACACATACAAAACCCTGACTATGGTGGTGGTTCAAATTTGACTAAATTTTTTTTTTAGAAAAAAATATTTACACACACTTTTGCTTTTTAAATGAGGTACAAGGTCCAACAAGAAAACAAAAGTAAGTGATATAATAAAGGCACTCAGAAAAACAATAGAAACAATATGAAAGGTGTTACAAGAGACAGAAAGAGATGAAGGGTGATGATTAGTACTCACTTTCAAAGCTGCAGTATGGACTTTCCTCTTTAGGGAGAGAAGATTAGAAATAAACAGGTTAAAATTACATTAAAAAACGGCTACAATATATATATGGGGTAATTATATAGATCTTTAAGAAAAGGCAAACTGAGTTCTTTAAACACATACTTGTGAGAATGGGATAGATCTGTATTATCTAATAGGATGGTTATCAAAATTACATTTAATAAAATTAAAAATTTAGCTTTTTCAGTTGCACAGGCCACATTTCAAGTGCTCAATGGCCACTTGTAGCCACTGGCTATGGTATCAGACATCACAGAACATTGCCATCACAGAAAATTGTATAGGGCAGCACTAGGCTAGGCTGTCTCAAGATGTCTGAATTGTAAAGATAGATTGATTTTCCCTAGAGTTTTTGGTTCATTCATTCATTTATTTCTTTAATATTCTTCAGTCTTATCTATCCACTTAAACTTTTTCATATTTGATTGAAAATGCATGCAATTTTAAAAGAGAAACAGAATGTACCTCCTCTATAGAACAAATAGTAATTTAAAATGTTTTACTCTGTATAATACCTTTTAAAAAATTTCTAGAACTGCACAAATCTAAATTCACTTAAATCAAAGAGAGATATGGTGAAGAAAACACCAACTAAAATTAATGACTGTAATGGTATAGCAATAAAATCAATCAAAATATTGATGTAAAAACTTCTTACACAGTAGTTAGAGCATATGATTCAAGTGAAAAGTACAGAAGGACCCTTGTATTTAAAAAAACCATAAAGGTATTTAACCTATGCTTTAAAATTAAATGAACCAATTAAAAACTATTTAAGACAACACATTAAATACAATTCATATCAGAATTAACAGTAAATAATATTTTTCTGAATATGCAGCAAGAGTAGAATCCAAATTATCCTTATATAAATCAATTATAGATGATCTGGACCACTATGCGACATTTGAAAAAAGAGAAAAAAAAACACTAAATATACCTTACAAAAAACTTCTACAAGTTATTAGATTTTTTATGAGACAGCTATTGTGTTAAATGTAATCATTTAAATGTAATAGTTTAACACAATAACAGTTTTCTAATTTTTATATATTTTATTACCATTGCATTTTTTTCAAATTTAGAAATTATGCCACATGTTACTGCATTTTAAATGCAGCAATAAAAATTATTTTAAATTCACTAATATTCTCTTCTCTGCTTCTTCAGAGAAAAACTTCTCTAGCATTATCATACCTTCTCTCTTTTAACTTTACTTTTTATTTTTACTCCCTCTATATTTTTATTTTGTAATCTTTAGGATTGTTATATCAAGAAAGTTTGGTCTTAAGATCTAAATAATCACAAATGACAATAAATAAGACAGGCAACACAGAATAGAAAGCAACTAAGAAAAAGGAAAGAACCTTAGAAAAATGATAATGAAGGTTAAAAATGATTTTCTAATGTAAGTACCAAAGAAAGCCTTAAGCAATAAAAGCCAGAAACAAAAAGTAAAACTTAAAAATTTAAATTTCTATTCAAACTATCAAATAAAAAACATGCATCAGATCAGGGTCTTTACTAAATTAGATAACTTATTGTTATGAAGTCACAAATTAACTCCCCTACCCACTCCCTCCAATAGATAAATACATCAAAAATATCATTAGATTACAAATTCCAAAATGCCATAATGTCTATATACTGAGATTCACAGTTTCTGGATTTATTTTTCCACCACTTAAACTGTGGATCATTGCTATCATGTGGGAGTGTTTGTTCAATTCCTCTTGCTGAAGTTTCACCAAGGACTCTTTCTCTTCCAAACGACCTTCTAATTGTGCCTTTTGAACCTCTAGGGAGGAAGCCTAAGGAATTGGGGTTGGGGGAGGAGGAATAATTGAGAAGAAAAATAACTTTAATATTTTCTCTATACATATACTTTAAGATGCTTTTATTTTTTTATTTGTACAACAACCATTTCAAGAAATACTATAAATATTATACTTCAGTTAATTCAATTATATGGTAGTTTAAAATGAAAAATCATTAAACAATATAATACAAATTGAGAACACTTTCAACTTAAGTTAATGCCAGCAGCTGAAATTTTGCAGAAAATACTACACACTACATATTAAAATTACTAATAAGATAATTACCTTAAAGCAGAACCAGAAAAACTGTAAATGTGATACTAAATTTTATGCCTCTTCCGTTACTCAGTAGTAGTAGTAGATCAGTCTTTCAATCCTAGTCTGTTCTCATCTTTCTGGTAGTAAACAGGCCAGAAAGTACAATTCATAGCTACCACTCAAGCTATGCAACCATGGTAATATAGAAAGAACCCTGGACTCAGATTCAGAATATATGTCTGCTGATTCACATATTAGCTGTGTGACTTTAGTAAGTAACCTCAGACTCAGTTTCTTCAGTTCTAAGTTGAAAATATTTATTAATATTAGCATATTATATAATATTTGTTAAAGTGAAAATTATACAGCTACCTATGTATGACATCAAGTACTGGTAACCCCTTTCTATATTCTTTGCACACTTGAAAATAGTAAGTGCTGACACAAAGTATCTGTTTAATAACCGCTTAACTATTTTAGAAAATACATTATGAAAACCTCATAACAAATGATACTCAAGCTGCTTTGAGATCCTAATATCTTCTAAAAAATTTGCTGAAGAAACAGTACATTTATTTATCCATATTTACCCTTTTCACAACAGACTTTTTCATTTTACTGCAAACGAGAAATGGAACAGATTCTTACCTTAATGCTCAGCTCTTTTCTTATCTGTTCTGTTCTGCTTAATTCTTTTCTAAGGATATCAATGGTTTCTTCCTTATCTTCCCTTTCCTTTTGTAAGGTTTTAATCTTTTCTTCTTGTACTTTTGTTTTCTGATGCAAATCTTAAAAAAAAAAGTCAAGTATATACTCAGAGGTCTTACACTGACTACTCTGAAATGGTTTAGTAGCTACTATAAGAGCAAAAGAAAAATAACTAGAACAATGAAGAGAAACTTCTTTTTTATGACAGTATTCTATAGAAAATACCAAATCTCTATGTCTTTCTTCCATCCTCTGTTCTAAATATAACATGCTATATAGGTGAAGGACAATCCTCAGAGTGTAAGGGTTAGAAAAGGGAGAGCTACAACTATGAAAAATTATATAGGTAGGTGCCTGCGCTCTAAGGCAAGTGAGAACAAAAATGTTTTTCTGGATCATTTCAAATATACCATTAAGAAGCTAGTAACTAAAAGTTACCTAATACTGCCACCTGCTGTTATGTTCCTTAAACTTTTTTTTATTTTGAAAAGGGCAATCCATAATCCTAAATTATTTAACGAAGGAACAGAAAACCAAATACTCCAAATTTTCACTTCTAAGTGGGAACTAAACATTGAGTACACATAGACATAAAGATGGAACTAATATATACTGCACACTAGAGTTGGCAGGGGGTCGAAAATTACCTATTGCTACCTATTTGGTACTATGCTCACTACCTGGGTGATGAGATCCATACCCCAAACCTCCATGTCATGCAATATACCCAATGTAACAGACCTGCACACATGCCCCTTGATTCTAAAAGTTGAAATTATAAAAAAACTAAATTAAATTAAATGGGCAATCATCTCTTTCCTCTTTTTCTTTGAGACAGTCCTGCTTTATCACCCAGGTTGGAGTGCAGTGGCATGAACATAGCTCACTGCAACCTTGATATCCCAGGTTCAAGTGATTCTCCAACCCACTTTAGCCTCATGAGTAGCTGGAACTACAGGTGCACACTACCACACCTGGCTAGATTTTTGTATTTTTTGTAGAGATGGGGTTTCACCATGTTGCTCAGGCTGGTCTCAAACTCCTGAGCTCAAGAAATCTACCCATCTCCGTCTTCCAAAGTGCTGGGATTACAGAAGTGAGACACTGTGCCTGGCCAATTTCTTATAGTTCCTAAATTTAAAAAATGTACTGCTTTTTCAGCTTGATCAAACTGAACTGCTTTTGTGAAACATTATGTCAAGAAAAGGGAAGCCATTTCAAATGTGATTTAAGGTTTAAAACAATAAGGGAAGTAGAAAATAAAAAAGCAAACAAAACCACTCATGCTTCCAAAACAAATACATTAAAAATAGACAATGTATTAAATAAGAAGCCACTTACTTGCTAGCTTATGTTCTCTGTCTACTAGCTGATTCTGTACTTCTTTTCTCTGTTCTTCTTTCTCTATTAATTGGGCAATACTTCTGAAGTTATAAAAAAAAATGGAAGAAAACATTAATGAACCATATGCCATTTGTAACGGTTTTTCCCCTAACAAGCACTTTGGGAGGCCAAGGTGGGCGGATCACAAGGTCAGGAGATCGAGACCATCCTGGCTAACACGGTGAAAACCCATCTCTAAAAAAAAAAAAAAAAGGAAGGTCTCGCTCTGTCACCCAGGCTGGAGTGCAGTGGCATGATCTTGTGCTCATTGCAACCTCTGCCTCCCAGGTTCAAGTTATTCTCCTGCCTCAGCCTCCTGGGTAGCTGAGATTACAGGCACCCACCACAACACCCAGCTAATTTTTGTATTTTCAGTAGAGACAGAGTTTCACCATGTTGGCCAGGCTGGTCTCAAACTCCTGACTTCATGTGCTTCACCCACCTCAGCCTCCCAAAGTGCTGGGACTACAGGCGTGAGCCATCACGCTCAGCATTTAAAACAAAATTTCTAAGAACAGCAATTGCCTGTGAATTCCACCAAATATATATCTTATATCTAAAATAAGTGATAATTCTATTAATTTTATCAATAAAAAACAATGTTCTATATAAAGAGAATCATTTTGGTTTTGAAAAATCCCACGTATTCAGAATATAGAACTAGAGATTTTACTTTTCATTTTGTTCCTTGAGTGACTCATTCAACTTTTTCACTGTCTCAATGTGTTTATTCAGAGAATCACATGTGATCTGTAAATCTTTATTCTTCTTTTCAGTACTTTCATTTCTGAAAAGACAAGAAAATGAGTTGGCATCATTATGGAGGAAAACATGAAGGAGAAAAGAAACTCAATAGTGTTTTCTTTACTATCTCTTCTAACCAAATTGCATATGCTAGAAGAGAAGGAATGTTATGAACAAGCAGGACATAAACAGAATTTGATCAACTCTAAAAGGCAGTAAATACATGTTTTGGTTGACAGATGTAGTAAAAATTACTATGAGATAGAAATGTGTGGGGCATTAATCTCATATTTATGGATATAAAGCCTTATTTTACAGATGATATTGCATTACATAATTTGCTATAAATAAGTTTAGGGTTCTACATTTGTCTCTTTAAAACTCTGCATCTAATAGTCCTATTTATTTTATCTGCAAAGTAAACACAGAAAAAAATCCTTTCTAAAGTGATACTTTGATACTCAACTACCATAAGCATAAAATGTCCTTTTTATTTCACTAAGTACAAAGATTTTAAAAAAGCAACCCAAAAACCAAACCAAAACAAACAAAAGAAAACCAGTAGCCAAATTTGGCTAGCAGTTTTTGTATCTAATCCATATAGAAATTTCAACAATCTGAGTTTGAGTACCTTTAGACAGTCCTGACCATTACAAATGACCTTTTCCCCAGCCAGCTTCATTTACATGTTATCCATTTGTCCATTCAAGGAATTTCACCTTCTGGCCCCTAAATCACTAGCTGGAACATAAGCAGGTCTTAGAAACCACATATTTTTCTTGGACCCTGCCTATCTCTTAGGTTCTCTATGTGAGACATAGCAGGGACCCCCTTTTTAGGAGGTCTGAGGACCTCAAGCTGGAAAATAAAGGAAAATCCTGAGTTCATTCAAGGGAAATTCCAGGGACCTAGCTAGTCCTAGAAGTAAATAAGTAACTTGTTAAACAGGAAGGTAATAGTAGCCTAAATCAATAGTTAACAATCTTAAGAGTACCAGAGAGACTTGATTCTTTATAGAACTTGAAGAAAACAACTTAACACATGTCCCTGAGTAGTATTTCAGAGACCCGGCCCTCACTGAGGAACCCCACTGACCAGATCCATTGACAAGTAGACCTCAGATAAGGGGGAAATTAAGGCTGAATTTTAACAACTGTTCTTTGTTCTAAGTTTCTTTCTCACGGTCTTGAACAAAGTCACCCTCCCTAGCTAGTTCACATTTTTCTACTGACCCTAAATTTTTAAACAAGGCTGCTCTTCCTTAACCAACTGCAAATCGAAAAATCTTTGGGTCTACCCATTACGTGTAAGTCCCTGCTCCACAATATCTTCTCCTTTAAACTGAAACCAATGTGTAACCTTTATTGATTTATGATTTTTGCCTGTAACTTCCACTTTCCTGAAATTTACTCCTGCCTTTAAAAATCCTTGTCTGCAAGCTACTGGGGGATGGTCAAGATTTGAGCATTTGGCTGCCTGGTCCTCCTTGCTTGGCACTCTGCAATAAAAGCCTTTTGTTCTATCACTGCAAACCTTGGTGCAGACACCTGGTTTTACTGTATTGAGCAAACGGACCCCATTTCAGTTCTATAACATATTTTCTTCACTGCTGAAGTTCTCAACCTGGCTTATTGCTAATACCACACTTTATCAGTGGTGCCTCAAACAATCAGACTTTGTAAAAAGTTGCTAGGGAAAATATCCTGCTAAAAAATTACTTTGTCATCATTTTCTAGATACTATTCATTTCTCACCCTTCATTATTATTGATGGGCAAATAAGCATATGTACCATGCCAAGCTAAAAATTTCTGTATCTCTGTATTAACAGCATAGAACGACCTTAAAATATAAAGTAATAAACAAGTTCCCCCAGAGTGCTTTTACTTTTATTGGTTGGTAGAAAATACATAATTGTTCCTGGTCTTCCCCGTAATTCAGAAGTTTTACAATTGGCGTAAAAAGGTAAGAGTTTATAAGGGAGGGAAAACCAATCACACTTTGTTAGTAGGCACACAAATTGGTACAGGCTGAGCAACACTAATTTGAAAATCCAAAATCAGTCTAAAATCAAAAGTACTCCAAAATATTAAACTTTTTGAGTGCTACCATTGTGTTCAAAAGGATATTCAATCTGTATCACATTTTGGAGGAAAATTTTAAAATATCTATCAAAATATTAAATATACATACCCTTTAACTTAGCAATTCACCTATGCAAACTTATTCTACAGATATAATCACACATGTAAGTAAACTATAATCAATGACATTAAGAGATGAGTTAAACACACCTAGATTTCCATTCTGTTAGGCTGAATGATATGAAATTGCCAATATTCAACTACTTTTGATCTGCAGAAATGACCATTCAACCTAATACTAATTTGACAACTAAGTTTATTTAGAAATTATTAATGAAGTGCCTAACTATGCAGCAAGCACTCCTGCAGGCCCTAGGGATCTGTCAGTGATCAAAACAGACAAACTTGTCCTTGTGGAGCTTATCTCTCAAATGACTGCTGACTGTATGAATACATAAAAGTCAACTGGAAAGACCTGTATTTTGTTTCCAACATTGATACTGAATTTGAGGAAGCAACACTTCATTTCATAATGACTTAAGTTTCTTGCTAATTACTTACCTTATGTGTTATCAGAATACATGAAATGCTTACAAAAGGATTTTCGGGTCTCAGAAAAAAAATGCTGTTTGTTCATTCTAGATTCTAACCTTACACAGGAGATTTTACTTTATTTACCTCTGAAGAAGTTCCATGTAGGATTTTGTCAGTATTTCATGCTCTTCAGCCACAGACTCTAACTTCCTATTATGTTGAAAGAGATGCTCAATATCACTCTGGGCTCTTTCTGATTCAACTTGCTGTGCCTTCAGCAACACACTAAGCTCTTCATTTTTTTTCTCAACTTCTCTCAACATACTAGCAAGTGTCCGTGCCTTAAAAAAAAAAAAAAAAAATAGACTTTTCCATCATCTATATCATATGCTCAACACATACCTAGAATTTAAAAGTTTACTAAGTAACTAATAAGCTGGTATCTATTGGGTCATGCAAAGCTGTATTAGTCATATATACTTAAGACTTTACTTCTAATAAGTTGGATACTGTTATGATTTTTAATTTAATATATTATCTGATAAAAACAATCTCACTATGATCAAATTAATGGAAATGGATACAACTGCAGCAACATGAAGGTAGCGCTACATACAGTATTCAATTAAAAAGGTATGGTCCTCAGAGGTAGCCATTAACACTAAACTGCTAAGTGTGCACACCATCAGCATTCTCATTTCAGGTGAGAATTAAGAACAAAATCTTAACAACATCACAGATGCTTAATCAAACACTTAAAATTAAGCTAGTATAATCAAGGAATGTAACCTATACCATAACCTGCATATATTTATTATGTGATATGAAACACTAAAAAAGCAGAAAAGTCACTAGAATAAAAAAACTCGGTTCCCTCGAGCCCTTTGGACTTTATTTTAGAATGCTAAACAAAACCCTAAGCCCTTCTTTGTTTTTATGATTTTGTAAAGAAGCTATATCCAGTTATTTAGTACTATTTTTATAAGAAACTTTTCCAGTAACATGGATAAAATACTAAACTCTCTAATAAAATACAAGACATGTCCAACAGACAGATAATGTAAGAATGTGCTATGAGAAGAGAAGGAAAAATTACTTTAATATCACTAATGTTCTTTCTTGTAATTTGTGACAAATTCAACATACCAGTTAAGACAAATGAAACCATGTTAAAATAAGAAAAAAAGAAATAAATACGGGGGGAAAAAAAAAGAATATCATTATTCTGAAAATACTTCAGAGGCATTTTACTAGTCACTCATTTTGATGCATCTATCAAAAGCCAGGAACACTTTATTATAATTCATTCATTATAAATAATATCAAGTTGTATAGATTCCATTTGTATCTGCTAGTAATTTCATATTGCTGCAGTAAGTTCACTCAAGGTATACATTATATATGTACATAGTAGAATGCCAAATTTACTGAGCATCTATAACGTGCCGAGTGTTATGCTAGGGCCTGGAGCTATAGAAGCAGTCTTTGATACCATGAGTGGTGGGATAAAAGAATTTCCACATGGTTTGAAAAAAGTTATTGAGAGATAAGCATAGGTTTGATACACAGAGGAAGGATCGTCAAACATATGTGTGGGAAGGAGACCAGACTAGGCTTCTGGGTAATGGGGGTATTTTAACTGAAATCTGAAGGATTATGAGTTAGGCAGAAGAGAGGAAAAGGTGTTCCAGACATGCTAAGTCAAGGAAAGTCGAGGAAATACCAGAATATATCAAGTTCCAGAAAAAACACAGTAGCCTAACATGGTTGACTGCAAAGAACGCGCAGAAATGAAAGATGTAGATTGAGGACTATGTAGTTAGATTCCTTATACGCCAAACTAAAGAATTTTAATGATATTCGGAAAGCAACAGCAGCTACTGTGAAAGATGCTCAGCACAAGAGGGACAGGATCATTTTACTGCCTTAGAGATCCCTGGGGGAGGGGCTAGGTGAAGGGGTAGAACCAAGGAAAGATGACTGGCTGTAGAGTAGCTGAGAAGAGGGTAGAAGACTACAGGTAGGAAGACTAATTGCTCTGCTATGATTCATACAAAAAAAAGAAAAGGATTCAGCCTATAACAAATAGTGGTAGAAACAGAGATACGGCAGAAAAGAGTAATATTTAGAAGGTAAAATTAACTGGACTTGGTGAATAATTACAGGAGGTAAAAACTGTGTGATTTCCAGGGTTATTTGTAGAACACTAAAAACAGCAGAGGGAATACATAAGAATAATTCTAAAAAGGAGAGGGCGATTAGTTCATTATTGGTTATGTTGAGTTTGTGGTATTTGCTGTATATTTAAATGGAGCAACATAAGCACTTGGTGCTCAGGAAAATGATCTGTGCTTGACATATAAAATTAGGAACATTACTATTTTGGTAACCACTGAAACCACAGAACACAAAACTGAAGGATAAAGGTTTAGAGCAAAATCTTCAGAGTCCCCAATACTTAAAGGTACAACATAAATAATACAGGAAAATACTACTAGATAGGAAAAAAAATCAGATAATGATGTAATCAAAATTAGAGGACAGAATTTCAGGAAGAAGGAAGTAGGCATGTCAAATGCTAAGGAGAATTTAATTCAATTAGAGCAACAAATACACAACTAATATTTTGCATGTTTTACTTCATTTTTAAAATTTTTCTAGAAATCAGATGTGTCTTTATACTCTACACACCTCTGTTTCAGCTTGAGTTCTTTGACAGCGATGCTGAGCAATCAGTCTATCAGCTTGTGCAAGGGCTAGAGCTTTTGTTTCCAAAAGATCTTGTAGCCTGCTTTCTTTGGACTACAAGAAAACATATCATTAATTTTCATTTTAGGAACACATCTATTAAAGCATATTATACATCATTAAAATAAGCTTATACTCACAGCTAATGTGGATAGTTTCATTTCATATACATCCATTATGTCAGATATTCTCACATCACAAATCTGATCCTTTACCTACATTTTAAGAAAGTAAAAAAAAAATCGAGAAATTTTAATAAAATATTTTGACACAATGACAAAATAAGTGCCTACTTCAAAACTAAATCATTAAAACTTAATGATGAGTAACAAAATAAAAACAAATGCTACATCAGAAAGGTCACAAATATTTCTCTTTTCTTTTTTGAGATGGGTCTCACTCTGTCACCCAGGTTGGAGTGAAGTGGTGTGATCGTGGCTCACTGCAATCTCTGCCTCCCGGGTTCAAGTGATTCTCCTGCCTTAGCCTGTCGAGTAGCTGAGACAACAGGCATGTGCCACCACGCCCGGCTAATGTTTTGTATTTTTAATAGAGATGGGGTTTCGCCATATTGCCCAGGCTGGTCTTGAACTCCTCAGCTCAGGCTATCTGCCCGCCTCGGCCTCCCAAAATGCTGGGATTACAGGTATAAGCCACCACACTCAGCAAAATGTTGAAATTTTGACTGATTTTTCTTCATTTCCAAATTTTCCAGAATATTGTTATTTTTTATATTAAAAAATAAGTTTTCAATAGTGAAATCTGTACCTAACAGTGTTTAGATACACGTTATAATAGGGGCTGACATGTAGCTAATATGTACCAGGTTATAATTGCTATTTTTCACTCACCACCATTCCAGACTGAAGTTTCTCTATTAATTCTTCAATATTCAATCCAGGAACACCATCTTTCAAATGAGGAGGAGTTAAACACTTTACTGATGTAGGAAAACTGTGATTTGATGATTGCCAGGACATTTTTCTGGGTATATGTTCTGTTTCCTGTTGTCTATAGGCATTATTTGCTGCTATACTTTCTCCAAGTCTGAATGGGAGTCAAAGAAAGGAAAAAAATATATATGAAAATAGAAAAAAAAGGCAGACTTAGTGTAGAATTAGGGAATCTTTAAGAATGGGTCCTTTTTTTGAATAGATGTCTTCAAATAATCTTGGAGACCATGATGAAATGAAGTCTTCGGAAATATTCCAAATTTTCCGGAGCATCTACTTTTCTGTTTCTAACCCTTTATAATGACAGTTTCACTTCTGGTTTGGAGGCATTGTAAGACTAGTTTATGAGTGTGGATTATCTGTAATAAGTACAAAGTTATTGGTACTGGTCAGAATAATGTTCTTATCATGGGGGATATCACCTGGCCTTTACATCCTCAGTCCTTTACCTTTCTCACTCAGTACATACTTTTCACCAACCTGACTTCCATTCTAGCCCTTTAAAATCCTCTCTTTCTCCTACCCCAGGCCTTCATATGAGCTGTTCCTTTACCTGGAACATGCTTTCTACCACATCTCCACAGGTCTGGCTCCTTCTTATCCTCAGGTCTTAGTTCAAATTCACCTCTTCAGAGAGGCATTCATTAATGCCCTATATAATACTATTATTAAGCACTCATCCTCTCCATAGTGAAGTGAAAAAAATATTTTTTTCACTTATCTCTTAACTAAAGTACAAACTGCATGATGGCAGGCACTCAGTCTAATTTACCATAGGCTGGGCATGGTGGCTCACACCTATAATCCCCACACTTTGGAAGGATCACTTGAGTCTAAGAGTTCGAGACAAGCCTGGGCAACATGGTGAGACCCTACCTCTACAAAAAATAAATACATTAGGCAGGTGTGGTGGCACACGCCTGTGCTCCCAGCTACTCAGGGGGTTAAGTAGGGAGTGTCACTTGAGTCCCAGAGGTCGAAGCTGCAGTAAGTCATGATCACACCACTGCACCCCAGGCTGGGTGACAGAGTGAGACCCTGTCTCGAAAACAAACAAGTAAATACACACACAAAAAAATCATACCTACCAATGCATCCATAATATACATTCAGCTTATTAAACTGCCCAAGATAATGTCAAATAAGGGCACTAAATAGCAAGCATAAAATGGACACCTGAGATAATGCTCAAAGAGAAAGTTATATACAACACAAATAGGATAGGGAATGCCAAGACACAGTGAAAATGGTGGGAAGGCCTCACATACAGAGGCAGAGGATAAGACTCCCATGTTCAGTGAGGCTGCAAATTTCCCCTTTGAAGCTTTTGAAGTTTTGTTTCATGTCAGATTACCAGTTTATGCAAGTAGGCCATCACAAAATAGAGCAGCTTTACAGACCACTTTTAACTTGTAACTTGAAAAGCTTCCTATGTATTTTTGTTGTTGCTGTTAAAAAAAATTTATTATAAAATTAAGGGAATTTTGGTTACATGTTCTCTAGGTCTTACATCTCATACTTTAACTCTTAAGGTATGATGACCTAAATTGCTAATTCTAAAAAGTGGAATTGCTAAATCAGTGAATAGCATATAGCATGGACCAGCACACTTTTTCTTATAGGTCAACAGTAAGTATTTTAGACTCAAGAGCCTACTTGGTCTCTGTTACAATTACTCAATTCTGCTTTTATAGAAAGCAACATAGAGTATAAAAATGAGTGAGTGTGGCCATATTCTAATAAAACTATTTACAAGAACAGGTGCCTGCCCACTGGCCAGTTTGCTGACCCTGGTATATAGGGAATATCTTACCTGTTTATCAACTGCTTCAAATTATTCAAACCATTTTTACAAATTTGTATGTATAAATGACTTAAAAAAAGTTTTTAAACCAGACTCCTAATAGACATTTAGTTCAGAGAGACCTGAAACCTGATTTTTTTTCCAACATAATTGCAAATACTCTTATTGCTTGAAATTAACAAGTATAGTAGAAAATTTTGCCTGGTAGTCATTTTTCAACTTTCTGATAAACGCTCAGATTTTTTTCTTTAGGAACTCTCCTATTCTCCTATCCCAAGTAACTTTTAGTCCACATCGTCCTCACTGATGACCCAGGACTGGTCAATGACTAATGCTTAGACCTTTTCCTTAAACAGTTGGGAAGGAAAAGCTCTTTCTATAGAGGAACTAAACTGGGAGGATGTAAGCTTAGTGTCCAGAAGTTATCATTAAAAATAAGTGGCTAGAGACATAGAGGGATGGTACCTGAAAAACATTTAACTGCCTGGATCTAGCTTTTCCCTGAGTGAGTATACATCTGAACTTCTCATTTCTAAGAATCAAACATTTTTAGAAATCATTTGAAAAATTACTATTACAATGAAATCTTCAATTCACTAATTTGCTTGTCTATCTACACTGAGGACTAAAGAAACATAGCAGGGTATTCCAACACCACAAGAGATAACAATGCAAATGATTACAACTCACACTAAAGCAGGAAAATCTGGCAGTGGAGCAGCTTCCAATAATATTCTCAGCCCAGACTGTACTTGTTCTCTATTATCTGACGTTAAAGCAAAAGCCAAAGGAGTAATCAAACGTGGGTCCTAAATAAATCAGACACCAAAAAAGCAGCAGCAGAAAGAATAAATGATGTCAGCTCTTTTAGATATGAGGTGAGTAAATATATCTAAATCTTAATTCTAGGCAAATTCTAAAATGTTTCTAATGTTTGAATATATTACAGTCTATATTATAATATAGTTTGAATATATTATACCTTGTTAAAGCTGTTGACACTGCCATGTAATCGATACGAACACTAGTTTAAAAAAAACCTGGCAAAGGTTTTGAATGCTTTCAAATGTGCCTATAAAAATTATAACTTACATATTTTCATGGATTAAAAAACCGACAACTGACTGACGTGTAGAATTAATGTTTTTTCCAAGCTATCATTTAAAAGAAAAAAATGGCCAATCACTTCCAAATTAAGGCCATAAAATAAAAAGTAAAATTCAAATTAAATTAGAACATTTAAATTTAAAGAACAAAAAAATACTTACTTCAATCATTCATGTCAGTAAATATTTTACATTAGTATTGTACGTCCCAACTCATCAACATATATCTAAAATGTCTGCGACCAGAAGTGTTTCAAATTTCTGATTTTTTTCAGATTTTAGAATATTTATATATACTTACTGGTTGGGCATCCCTAATTCAAAAATCCAAAATGCTTCAGTGAGCATTTCCTTTGAGTATCACCTTTGAGCCTCATTTTGGTACTTAAAACATTTTGCTTTTTGGAGCATTTCAGATTTTCAAATTAGGGATGCTCAACCTGTATTATGAAAAACATATCTTAAATAATGGACAAAACATCAGTTTGACTCCTTTAAAAAATACATTGAGATATTGGTGAAGAAAATATTAAAATATAAATCCCTTATAATTAAAATGTTGAGTACCTTGTAGGTACTTGAGCATAATTTAATGTCATAGAACTGTGATAAGAACAGAGCTTTATCTCCAAAACCCTCAGTGGTAAGCCTCATTATTTCCAGTTCGTAGTCGAGGAAATTGAAGTTGAGTGAGGTGAAATAATTTACTCAAATCTGTACTAAGAACTAGTAGAGTCAACATTTGAACTCAGTCCCTTAAACATGTTCTCAAAACATACCAGTGGTCCCTGCCTAAGGTTTCAGTTTTGGCTTCTACACTGTCTACATAGTCACTAGAGCCATCTCTGTTAAGCTACTATAGTAACTTAATTCACACATTTTTATTAAACATCTGTTGTAAAGGTAGGTGCTGTAGATATCAAGGTAGATATTATTACACAAAGTTTTTAAGAGGCCAATGTTTTGGACTAGTCTCCTACACTATGCTTTAGCAGACCAGACCAAACCAGAAAGGAGTCACTTGGATGAGTGCCATGTAATCAAACTGCACTTTGAAATGGGCCAGTTTTCCCCAAAACCAGGAGACTTCAGTCAACCTGAGTCAGTGTAATAAGGAACCCCCCTTTATTATAACTCTATAAGAAAAGTAACTTTGAAATGACCAATCTGCTTTCAGTTCCCTATTTGTGCTTTCTTCAGCCTTTTTCGGGTCTATAAAGTCAACTTTCTCTGCTTAGCCCAGGGGAATGATTCATTCTATTTTATAGAATGAGGCTGCCAAATTCTAGAATCACAAATAAAAGTCAGTTAGAACTTTGAACTAAATTTGTTGTACTTTGTCTTTTGATAACATTTAGAGATCTTATTCAGCTACTATCATCATTGAAATTCGTGACTTAGCTATTTTCTGCACAGCCCTTCTAATTATCACAATCAAGTCCTTTTCTTCCAGCTGTCTCCCTATCCCCTTAATACCCTACATCAACCCTAACCAAAAACAAAAACCCTAAAACAAATACCACTCTTCCTCCAACGCCAACAGAAACAAATGAAGAAATGTACAACACAAGAAAGGAAAAGGCTGAGGAAGCAGCACTATTGTGAACATTCTCTACATTAGTGTCATGAGCACGTATGTTCAATTCCTGTGAAAGTATATAAAATAACTGTGCAATGAGACTATTATAACTGCTTAAAACAACAACTTTATACATTCTTCTCAATGTCAATTCAGAGAGTTATCTTCTAAAGATTAAGAACATTAAAACAGAAACTTATATTAGGACCATTTTTGTATGAATAAACTTCAATGTTTGAAGAGTTTAAACTCACCTGAAGGATTTTGTAGAAGCTTACTTCCATACCAGGAACCAAAGGTTTAAGTTTGTTAATCAAATCAAGAGTTTTCAAAATTACATCAGCAGCAAGTTTGCTTTAAAGATAAGTCATATTTAAATTAGATAATTGAAAAATTTCTTAAAGCTTGTTTCTGTCCAAAATTCTAAAGAAAATGAAAAATCCAACACTTTTGTTTTTAAAATTCAAGATGATAAAGTCTTGTATCTATTGAGAAGTAAAAATCTCAAAGCAATCAACATTCTTATAACTCAAGACCCAAAGAGAGCAAACTGGCACTAATAGCCTTAGTTTACACAGTGTTTCTTTTATTACCAACATGCTTCAACTTTCTGTTTCAAGTAAGTAGTAGTTTTGAAATACAGTCCATTTAATTCTTAGCTTTGTTACTAGAATATCAACAATAGATGGTAACCTTAGGCAATATAGAATATCTAATATGTAATGAATGAATTATACTAGGTCATGTTCTGAGTTTTGTACCTGAAAGGAGTATACAAATATAAAAAAAGATAATTCTTACTCTAAAGGTGCACAATTAGTGACAATTGTGACATTTGTGGAAACAGAAACAAATCATAGTGTCTAGCACTTAGTAGGTCCTCAATATTTATTAGATGGACTTAATTCATGGGGGGGTATAAAATAATATCTTATTACCATCAGTGAAAATCCATCATTAACCATAATTCCTGACTTGCTAAGGAAGGAGAATTGTCTGTTATTAAAAAACCTTCAGCAGTGACTGATTTCCTTGTAATAAAAAGACCCTTCTGTTTTTTCATGCTTTTCATTTAAAAAAGTAAAATTATAGCTAATTACTGAGGCAATGTCAAAAAGGAGCTCCAGAAATGTTCAGAACCCTTAGATAATTACAGTAAGTTAAAACAAGACAAAACTAACCTAAACAATAAAAAACAACAAATTTAACATTTGTTCAAAAAGCATACAATCTACAAATTGAATGAATTTACAAAAAATTCATTATGAAAATATGTTTGTTAATCTGTTATACCTTAAGTTATAACCAAAGGATGGTCCTCCAAAAGGATGAGAATCACCACATCTTTTGATTTTTTACTGCCTTGCCATTTTGTCATTAGAGTTCATATACTCACCATAATTCTGAATCTGCAACCTTTGTTCCAAACCCCAGGTCAATCTTGCCATATGTAAACTGTTGTTCTATAAGAGTGGTACACTTGACAGTTGTCAGGATTTTTGCAATGTGCATTTTTAGCGTATCATCTCCACAGAGAGGTAAGTTTTGTTAAGACATACAACAAAAAAATTCTCACTTTATGTGTAAAAGGTAACATTCAGGATGATTTCACACAAATTATATCATTACTGTTGTCCAGTATAATTACTGTTAAATTAGCTCAATGACAGACAAGGAAATTGAAACTCACACAATTTAAATGAGTAGTAAGTGTTAAGAGATGGACTGGCACCAAAAGTTTCTGACTCAATGGTTAAAACAGTGAGGATATCTCTCCATTGGATGTCTGTTTTTTGTTAGCAAGAATCTCAATGGTTCAATAAATATGTATTGAATAAGGGGAAGTTGTTTTGTCATATTTGTATATTATAAATTAATGTAAATAGCAGCTATTTAAAAAGGGCCAAGCTGTGGTCTAATTCAATAAGAAGGCCCCACTTTAATAATTATAAATATCTCTAAGGTCAAGCAATCATGTATCCCTACTGCAGTGGTTTTCAACTTTGGCTGCATGTTAGAATCACCTGGGTAGTTTAAACAATCACAAACAAAAAAGCCAACACGCAAACACACACCACCTAATGATTTCAGGGTTTCACATCACTCCACTTAAATCAGGATCTCTTGAAGTAAGGTTCTGCATCGATTTTCTTTTTTTTTTAACATGTTCTCCAGGTGATTTTACATAGGAAATCAGGGTTGAGAATCACAGTTTTAAAGGAAGAAAATTAAGGAGCAGTACCTTAGAAGAGGATATTAAACAAGGTTGAGTTTGCTCTAGGACAGAGTAGAACATATTCTTGTTGCGCTGAGATACAAGGAAACCTGACTAGATACATTTAAGAGATCTGGTTGAGATACAGTGGCTCTTTACTCATAGTAAAAAAGTATTAATGAAATATTTTAAAATTGGGACTTGGACTTCTTAGCAACTCAGAATTAGTTGGTCTATGAAAAAGTAAACACAAGGAAGACCTAGAAAATCAGTATATAGAATTAGTGAAACTAATTGTTCAAGGTTTCTTTTTAAATGAATGAATTTGTGTTGACATACTTGTCTTTTCTTATAACCATTATTAAAGCAATCATGAAGGCTTTATTTTGAAAACATAAGGTAAAACAACTGAGCTAAAATCATGACAACTCTATCAGTATTTCTTTATCCACGAATACACATCACTAAAAAAATTGGCGCGGTGGCTCAAGCCTGTAATCCCAGCACTTTGGGAGGCCGAGACGGGCGGATCACGAGGTCAGGAGATCGAGACCATCTTGGCTGACATGGTGAAACCCTGTCTCTACTAAAA
>NW_012099543.1:5120012-5131041 GCF_000951045.1 Mandrillus leucophaeus
TGGTCTTAATAGTTTATAACCACAAATAATTTCCATCAAGATCCTCAAAGGGCTTTTTAAATGTTAAAACTGATTGTTAAATAATCAAGACCAAGATAAAATAGAAAATTTTGTGCATAACTCTTAATGAACATATTTAATCACTTCATACACATATTTGTATATAAGATCCAGTTATGTGAAGGGAAATACTTTCAGGAGATATTGGGTTAGATAGAATGGACTTATAAACACGGAGAATAGTAGAGAATACTAAATTGCCCAGATAGTAAGATCTACCAGAATGTGGAGTTTTGTCTGTATCTTAAGTGCCTAGCACATTATCTGGCATGCTCTACTCCATTTCACTGACTGAATCCAATATGCCTCTATTATCCATTCAATGGCCTAATAAATAATAATAATAATAATAATCCATGCAATGGCATCTATTGCAATGGAGAGACAATGCAACTATTCAAAGTAGTCGCGCAACAAATTATATAAATCTTTTTAATATCTTTACTTATTACACTGAAATGAGCACTATATATACATAAACTATTCAGTGAAAAAAAAGAAAACACGAATATATATGACTGGTAGAAAAAAACTTAGCATGTCTAGTATGACTGTTAGTAATTGAGATGTTTTCCTCAAGTGTATGAACTGGAAGTTTACTAAGAATGTTTTTGAAGACAAATTGTTAATTGAGAGTCACAAAAGTAGAAAAGTCAATCTGTCAGTCATCCTATTACCTCAAATATTTCCTTGAACAACTCCAGTGCTAAAACAGAACAGTTTTCTGATCCGTCCAAAGGCTGGCTTAACCAGCGCAGTAAAGCCACAGTAGGTTCTAAACATTTAGTATGGCTTCCCAGAGTGGCGCTGCCAGGTGGAGACTGTTCAAACATCATCTGAGTGAGCACATGGCGCAGCTGAGTCACTGAACAGAAGGCAAGAAGTAATTCTAAAACCTGTGCAATATAAAGTCTTCATTAAACATCAATTTCATTGGACTTTAATATACAAAGCAAGTGTATGATGAAGCTGAAAATGCTACATATTTTAAAGAAAATACTCTAAAACAAAACTTAAAAGTTTTTTCTTTCAATATTATTTTTCAAATGTGTGAATAGATTCCAGAAGGTTACAAAATAAACTTATTAATGGTGCTTACTCCTGATAAGCAGGACTGTGAGAACCTCAGAGGAAAGGTCAACTTCAACTAATGTTAAACTCCTCCCACTCCTTCCATAGTACTTAAATTATTTTTAAACACAACCTGTTTTGCTTATACATGACCAAAAAAACCCTAAAAAATAAAATTAGAATTAAAAATACTTGTTATAATCCTAAAATTCAATAACTGCTATAAAAGATACTGTAGCATAGAATATAAAACCTTCAGGATGGTTATTTCCACACTGCATGCTGTTGGCATTACGATCCTTAGCTCTCCTACTGTACCCCATTTTTCCTCTACTTTATAAACTGGGCCTTATACCATAACATCCACCATCAACCTGTTTATTAGATGTTAAGATAAATTACACCTCATTTCACATACTACCAACCTATCACTAAAAAAAAATTTTTTTTCTTAAGATCTCCTTGCCTCTCTACTTATTTCCAACTTTTTAAAAGTCTGTTTCTTACAAATGATATATAATTGGGATTTGTGTTTTAATCAACTTGATAGTATCTGAATTTAAGAGAATCCAGTCCATTAGCATTTACTGTAACAAATGATAATCTTTAATAAATATAAACTGTAGTACAGTCATGTGTCACTTAGTGATGCATATGTTGCTTAATGCATCATTAATTTTGTTGTGTGAACATGAGTGTACTTATACAAACCTAGATGGTAGAGTCTACTACGTCCCTTTATTGCCCAGGGGCTACAAACCTGTACAGAATATTACTGTACTAAATACTGCAGGCAACTATAACACAATTGTAAGTACTTGTGTATCTAAACATAGAAAAATACAGTATAAAAGATTAAAAACGGTACACCCATATAGGATACTTGCAGGACTGGAAGTTGCTCTGGGTGAGTTAATGACTGAGTAGTGAGTGAATGTAAAGGCCTAGCACATTACTGTATATTGCTGTAGACTTCATAAAGACTGTATGCTTAAGTCACACAATTTTTTAAAATTTCTCTAATAAATTAACCTTAGCTTACCATAACTTTTTAACTTTATAAGCGTGTCCATTTATAAAGTTTTTGACTCTTTTGTAGTAAGAGAAACACACTGTACGGCTATATAAAAATACTTTATTTACATCTGTATTCTACCAGTTGTTTTTCTATTTTTAAAATGTTGGTTTTTTCTTTTAAAACTTTTTTTGTTAAAAACAAAGACACAAACACATACATCAGCCCAGGTCTACACAGGCCCAGGGTAATCAATACCACTTCCACCTCCACATATTGTCCCACTGGAAGGTCTTCAGGGGCAATAACACACAGGGAGTTGTCATCTCTAATAACAACAATACCTTCTTCGAGAATAGCTCCTGAAAGACCTGCCTGGTTGTTTTACAGTTAACTTTTTATAAGTAGAAGCACACTCTAAAATAACAAAGAATAAGTGGTAACACCCTTATCAAAATACTATGTACTGTACACAATCTTAGTATGTGCTATACTTTTATACAGCTGGCAGTTCAGTAGGTTTGTTTACACCAGCATCACCACAAAGACACGTAATGCATTGCACCACCATGTTAGAATGCCCATAATGTCATAGACAATAAGAAGTCTTTGTCTGTCATTGACTAAAACGTCATTACATAATGTATATTTATTTTTGAATAGGCAATACATTCACCTGGTTCAAAAGACAAACCTTGTAGGCAAATAATGTTACCAATTGTTTGTGTATCTTACCAGATGTCTGTTATAAACATACAAGCAGATAGCTTTCCATATACACTAGTTTTCTTTTAATGTACACATATAAAAGTAAAAAAACTAATTACTAGTGCAGAGTTAGATGACTTTCCCAAAATGAACATATTCCCCTGTTGATGGCATTTGGGTTATCATTGTTACCTATTAGGAGCAGTACTACATTTTGCACACATGTATATAATTCTTTGTGATAAATACCTGTAAGTGAGATTTCTGGGTCATAGTTTATACATATGCCCAGTATTAATAGATACCAGTTTTCATAATTGGTTGTACCATGAGTACTAAATGAGAGTTATGGTATGTTTGCTATTTTCCTTATTTTTCATTTTAATCAACTGGTGGGTGTCAGATGGTATCTTACTACCGTTTAAATCTGCATTTCCCTGAAGATTGATAAAGTGGTACAATCACTTCATGTTTATTGACCAATTCAACTTTTTTGCTCAAGTATCTGTTGGGCTCTGTGTTTTTTCTGATACATACATACAGCATAGAAAAATAATACATTTTGGATAAGAGTCCTTTGTTACATATATGCATTGTAGTTATCTATTCCCATTCTTTGACTTTTCATTCTTTTATTAGTGGTCTCTTCATGAATAGAAACTTAATTTTAATGTAGCCCAACTTACAGACTTTTCTACTGCATAGTTAGTGCTTTTGTTTCCCGTTTAAGAAAATCATTGTCTATCCCAAGGCCATGACGATACTCTGTTAGGTGATTCTTCTAAAACCTTCATTATTTTTACTTTTCACATTTAAATCTACAACCTGTCTTATACTGATTTTTGCATTTCGTATGAGGTAGGGGGTCAAGATTCAGTTTTTCCCCATATGTATATTCAATTGACCCAGTGTCATTTATTGAAATGACCATACTTTCAAGACTCTACTGTTGTCAATCAGGAGACCATATGCTATGAGTTTGGTTCTGCTCCATTCTGTCCCACTGGGCTATCATTATGACAAAATATTGCACTGTCTTTAGACTAATCCCCTAAGCACCTGACATTTTAAAAAATCAGTAAATAGCATCATTTAAAAACTTCATGTTCTATTTGTCGCGCAAATATAAATAAAACGTATATTTACTGATCTCGTATCCAGCCAATTTGTTAAATAGATTCACTTAATTTTTATAATGATTTCCACAGATTTTAGATTTTCTATACTCTCATGTCATCTGAATAGTGAGTTTTATTTCTTCCTTTCCAATCTCTGTACCTTTTTACTTTATCTTGCCTTATTGGGCTGGCTGGGACCACCAATACTAAGCTGAACATCACTGGTGATAATGGACATTCTTTTCTTATTCCTTATCTTGAGGAAAGCCTTCAATAATTTGCCACTTAAAAAGATGATGCAGTAGATTTTAGGTAATTACTCTATCAGGGAAAGGAAGTTACAGTTTATTCCTAGTGTGCTAATCTTTATCATGAATAGGTATTAAATTTTATCAAATGCTATTCCACCTTTAATGAGATAATATAATTTATCTGCCTTTTTGTTAATGTGGGAAATTATATTAATTTCTAAATGTTAAACCATCTGTGCATTCCTGGAATAAACCTCATTTGGTAATAAGACATGATCCTTTTTATGTCTCACTGATTTTGATTTGCTAATGTTTTGTTTAGAATTTTTGCAATATGTTCATGAAAGATATTGAGCTATAATTTTCATTTGTTGTAGTATCCTTGTCAGGTTTTGCTATCAAGGTTATACTGGCCTTATAATCAAAGACACTATATACTATTATATATTTAAAAAGACACTCAACTGTATCTTCCCCACCAAGATGTATTTTGCTTTCACTGCTCCCCACTTCTATCATAACGTGAATTATTTTTTACTTTAAAAAATTAAGTTTTAAGTTTTTATTTATTTTTATTTTTTACTTTTCCATTCTCTTTCCGATTTTGATACCCATAGAATGCTTCTACTCCCCTGTGCTACCTGACCTCCTAAATTCCCTGAGATTGTTTAATACCTTTAGATTCGATTATTAGATTTTTCCCTTGCTGTGTTTCCATTCCAATAATCCTTATTTAGCACTTATATTACAGATTCCTAGCCACTTTATTAAGATCCATTTAGACACTAACTAGAAATAGTTCTCATATTGCATGAGAGTCACTTCATTAAGATCCATTTAGATACTAATTAGAAATAGTTCTCATATTGCATATGAGAAAGGAATTTAGAAATTCTAGGGTTCAAAATAAAAAGAAAATATTGTTAAGTAACAAATTTTGTACTGTTTCAACCTTTCTACCATCTTTTAGATCATTGTTGCAAATGATTAGTTCAGTCATTCTAATTTTTTTCTTCTGTAAAAACCTGTAAGGTAAAGGCTGACCTGGAAAAGTCCTGCTTCACAACAGACACAAAAGTCACTTGTAGGAGGATTACAGATCTACACGTGAAAGTTAAAAAAAAACTAGGAAGCTTTTAGAGGAAAACAATGGAGTCCATCTTTGTGACTTTGGAATAGGCCAAGAGTTCCTAAATGGAACACAATAAATACTAAATTGATCTATGTTAAAATCAAGGCACCATTAGGTGAGTAAAAAGGCAACTCACAGAATGGAAGAAAATATTTGCATGTTATATACCCTTCAAAAGACTCCAAAATAACTCTTCCTACTTATAAGTAAAAGACAATGCATTAAACAAATGAGCAGGAGACATAAACAGGCACGTCAAAGAATATACAAATGACAAATGAATATATAAAATGATATTTTTACTAATAAAATTTTAATTTAAATTATAATGCAATACTACTGTATAGCCATTAGAATTGCTAAAATGAAAAAGTGAAAAATATCAACTGCTGGCAAGAATGCAGACTGACCAAATATTCATACACTGGTCCAACTGACTTTTTTTGAAAACTGTTTCATAGTGCCTACTGAACATATATATATCCTATGACATAGTGATTCCACTCCTAGATATAAAGCTAAGACAAGCATGTCCATAAGCTCACCAAAAGACATGCAGAAAACGGTAAATGCAGGTTTCTTCGTAACAGCTGATGTTTATAAATAAAAGAACAGCAATTGTGCTCCTTTCCTCCTGGGGGCCCAGTGTGCAATGGCTGCAAACAGCTGCCTCATTGGTAGTGTACACAGCCTGTTGCTTGTATGGGCTGGCCTAAGAAACCTTAGAGACAGCCCTTTCCAATATACATTCATGTCTCTGATCTCCTGCTGTCCCCCATCTAGGCCTCGGAGAGGTATTACGCAAGGTGTCTTTGGAAAGCCCCCAGGGCACAGTGGCCAGGGTTCACAGTGGCCAAGTCATCATGTCCATCCACACAAATCTGCAAGATAAGGAGCATGCAACTAAGGCCCCATGCAGGGCCAAGTTCAAGGTCCCTGGCTGCCCAAAGATCCACATCTCAAAGTGGGGCTTTACCAAATTTAATGTGGATAAATTTGAAGACATGGAGGCTGAGAAGTGACTCATCCCAGATGGCTGTGAGGTCAAATACATCCCAAAATGTGGCCCCCAGACAAGTGGTGAGCACTACATCCAAGAGTGCGTTCACTGTAATGTCCCCTTACTCATGCTCACCAATAAATCATACTCCCTGTCCAAAAAAAGAACCAATCTAGCAATCTACAACTATATGAAGCGAGTGAATCTCATCATATTATATTGAACCAAAGAAAGTCTAGACAGAAAATATATGTATTATATGCTTTTATTTACATAAAGTTCCAAAATATATATGTATATATACATATACACACATATATGTATATATACATACATATACACACATATATGTATATATACATACATATACACACATATATGTATATATACATACATATACACATATATATATACACACATACATATACACATATATGTATGCTGTTAGAAGTCAGTGTAGTGGTTAGAGCAGTTACCCTTGGTAAAGTAAGGAATAGGAAGGGGTAGGTACTGACTAAAAGGGACCACAAATACTGGTAACATTCTACATCCTGATCTAGACACTGGCAACATAATTATGTCCATATTGTAAAAATATAGAGAGCCTGTGCATTTGGATTTTTCTGCATTTTACAGTTTTTTTAAAAGTTTAAATGAAAAATCATGTTTTTACATACCTTTGAAGAAGAATCAGGATCCTTTCCATTAAGAAGACCTAATACTTGATTAAGACATGAAGAAAAGTGCTCATATCTAGGTTTAAAATAAAAATATACATCAAATGATAATTATAAAATTGATATATCAAAAGGGATTTATCTACAAGATAAACATAAAATTTATGTGTATTTTCTTTCATCTATTTATTTGGGCTTCTAATATAGAACACACTCTTGTAAAGTTTATACTTAAAACTTGTAATATATCTTACAATTATGATATACATAAATTGGCTCTGTCATTTATTAAAACAGTGATTCATGTGGCAATAAATAAATCATTAAAATTTTCAGTGCCTCAATTGCTGTATTTTTTTAAGACTGTGTTCACTTTATGTAAAAATTCAAAGGACAGAAGAATATCCTAATAAATTATACAGCTACCTTTTATAAAGCACCTAAAATTGCCAGGCATTAAATTAGTCTCTGCAAATAAAGAAGTAAGCGGCAGCAACTCATGTTACACAACTCCAAGAAGTACTGAGGTACCCCTAGCATTATACTCTATGTGACTGATGTATCCTAGATTTGGGAGATGGTGCCCTGACAGGGAGATCACAGTCTGAAGATGAAGGAGAAGGACAGAAAGAGATAATACAAGGTAATATAAAACACAGTGATATCATGGAGGAATGTATGGGATACTATGGAACAAAGAATATTGTCTCAGTATTAAACCCAGACTTGAGTCTTAAAAACAAAATATGAAGGAGAAAGCATTCTAGTCTTCCAGAGGGAATACTCTAGAGCAAATAGCACATGTATACATGAAAGGGCATTTCTAGTAAGCTGGAAGTTCTATTTATTGTCTGATATGATTAGACAAAAAAACAAAATGTATGAAGAAATAAGGTTGAGAGGTTGTTAGGAAACAGATTTTGAAGGGCTATACTGAAAATTTGGATATTCACCTTGAATGCAATGGTAGGTCAAAGATTTTAAAAGGGACATCTGGTTGAAGAAAAAGTTTTGAACATATTTATAAAGGGGAAGGATCAACTGAATAGGAGGCCCTGAAAAGAGAGGAGCAACAGCTTCAGAAAAGACAAAATGAGACAATCCAGAGTAACAGTACATATTTATGAGTGAAACAGGATGAAACTAAGAATTTGGTATAAACATAGGTAAGTTTGTTAAGTGGCAAGGATTTGGGGGAGCTCCAATCAAATGGGGCTTGATTTAGATATTTTTTTTTTTTCTGTAAAACAAAGATAACGTCATCTTCTGCATAAAAGGCAGCAAGAGAAAAATAAAAAATTTCAAAGACCAGTCGGGCCAGCAGCTCACGCCTGTAATCCCAGCACTTTGGGAGGCTGAAGCAGGTGGATTGCTTGAGGTCAGGAGTTCAAGACCAGCCTGGCCAACATGGTGAAACCCCTTCTCTAATAAAAATACAAAAATTAGGTGGGCATGGTGATGTGTGCCTGTAATCCCAGCTATGTGGGAGGCCGAGGCAAGAGAATCACTTGAACCCAGGAGGCGGAGGTTGCAGTGAGCCAGGATCACACCACTGCATTCCAGCCTGGGCAATAGAGTGAGACTCTGTCTCTAAATAAATAAATTTGAAGACCCATTGGAGGAAATGAGAAAGCTGACAAGTAAATATGAGAGGTCTGGTCCAGGTAAAGTTGTGTGATTTTCTCAAGCTCTAATTAGTAACTATGCAGTAAGTTTGACTTTGGAAGAGATTCAGGACAGAGTTATTGTTCAATGGCATACCAGATAAACAAGAGGAGTTGCCAGAGGTAATTCTGGGGTTCTATGATGGATAGAGTATAAAATAGGTAACAGAACTGAGAGATTTACAGAAGAAATGATTATGCAACCTCTTATTTATGCTAAACTGGATTATCTTTGAGTCTTCCAGAAGAGGTTTATTCAAAAGAATTTTTCTGTTTACTATGAAGATGCTGAATAAGCACTCTCTGGTGGCTAGAAGAGATATACATGGATATTGGGAAAGTCTCACAACAGATGAAGGGAAGGCAGGTCATGGGAAGGCACTCTGGAAGAAATAGTTCACCTATCTAGAGGTTCCTAAGAAAAGAAAAAGTGAAATGCTAAAGTGAATGCTTCTTGGTTTTGCAAAAATCTGCTGAGCCATATGAACAGTGGTCGAGTTTGCCCTAGTGCTTAGCTTTTATTAAAATAAAACTGTTAGATTCTATGTTTCTTAAACATCACGGACTGTGTCTTCACAGCCTGTTGCTGCTAAGTGCCTGATCATAGGTGGAGCTCAGTAAATGTTTTCTTGTATGTGAAACTCTTTGAAACAATTTCAATTATTTCCTAATTTAGTATGACAAAGCAGCATAGGCCCCAGCAAAATTTAACTTAGAATGCAAAAAGGCCACAAGCTCGTTGGAACACAATTACTACCTGATCTTAAAACATAAATGATCATATGAAATATACTGAGATAGAAAGGACATATGAACATGTGTTCCTATTTTACCTATGAAAAGAGGCACACACCAAAGGAAACGTTATCCATTTTTATACAAAAAATAAAGACACAAACATAATGACATCAATGTTCCAACACTATGTTTCATTTATTTATAATTTATGTAGAAATATTTTTATTGTCCCTATAATAAAAACATTCCTTCAAATAATCATAATGCTGCTTAAGTTTTAAAACTGGTTTTAAAATAAGTTAGCCAAGATGTCTATATTTTGGAGAATGGCACAACCCTATTGATCTAAAGCAAAGACTGAAATACACACATAGACAATGACTTTGTTATACTTTCCATTTCAGCATAGGAAAGAAAACAGAGTGCGAGCAAAGCACATCAAAACATTTTCGTCCGGTAGACTCCAAGTCAGTAGACTCCAAGTTTACTATATTTTAAGAAGACAATTTCGTTTATAACCAATACATCTTGATTAAAAAAAAAAAAAAGTTCTAAAATTGACTGAAGTGAGTCATACCTGGTGAGATAATCAGCAATTTTAGGATTCTTAAGGAGATCCATCAGTAGGTCAACTGAATACTTTCTAGTTAGAGTGCCATCACCGTTTATGAGAATATTAAATATTAGTTGAAAAGTCTGATGAATATTTCGAGCATGGAATAGCTTAAGGACAAATTAGAAAAGCATATTACATAAAAAATTAAGTTGACACCATCCTAAAAGGTAAAAATAAAAAAGTCTCAGTGACTTTTAAAATACAAGACTAGAAACTTCAGAATAAATTTGAAAAATCGTATTTACCTTTTCCCCCACCTCTTCATTTAATGTCAAACTGGATAATATTGAAAGCGCAAACACAACCACAGTTAAACTGCTATGGGCCAACAAGGTGATAAGAGTTCGATAAAAAGATTTCACATTACTCTGAGGAAAAAAAAGTTAAAAAATAAATTAGAATTATAAATTTTATATTTTGGTTTAAAAAGTATATCCTGCACAGAGTGGCCAAACTTTTTTAAACATCATTATCAACTCTATTAAATGATTCTTGCATTTAAAAGATAAATGTTTTACAGAAGACATTTAGATCAGAGATAAATTTAAATTCGAAAATTGTTATATACAGAGTACCCAGAGAAAAAAATAATTTGGTAAATGTGTGCAAATGAGTGGGAGATAAATATTTCCATAGTTTTGTCACCTTAGAATAAATAATTCAATGATGGTAAATCAGGGTGTCAATTCTAATAAAGGGATACATGCAGATTGGAAACAAAAGAGCTACCTTAAATACTGCAGGAAAAGTTGTTTAGCATTTGTGTTAACAAAAGAACTGTAATGAGGAACTCGTAATTGTGGTGAAAGCAAAAAAATATTCAGCAAATTTAAGAATTTGTTTTACGGCCGGGCGCGGTGGCTCAAGCCTGTAATCCCAGCACTTTGGGAGGCCGAGACGGGCGAATCACGAGGTCAGGAGATCAAGACCATCCTGGCTAACACGGTGAAACCCCGTCTCTACTAAAAAATACAAAAAA
>NW_012099543.1:5131227-5145614 GCF_000951045.1 Mandrillus leucophaeus
ATTACACACCGTGGAGCAGCAATTAACTTTGCCATATTTGCTGCTGATTATCATTTAGATTTAAGAGATTGCAGGTGTGAGCGAGATGGGTACTTTCTATATTGCTGACAGTCGTATAGATAGACACAATCTTAGTGAAGAACAGTTTCTACACATGGAACTATGAGCAAATGTTTATTCTTCCTTATATTTAAGTGTTTCCTAAATATGAACTTTTTCAATTCAGAAATTGAAAAACACACACTATACATACATGTGTGTGCGCGCGCGCGCACACACACACACACACACACACACACACACACACACACACATAGTAACTCCACCTACAAAGTAGGACCAGGGTAGAAAAATGTAGCACTTGAACAAGTGAGATATTAAATTTAAAATCAAACAGGTAATGCTGAATAGCACAGCAGGGAAATTGTTCACAAAGCACCTTAAAGAATCACTAACTTGCTTGATTTAATATACTTTTTTTTTTTTAGGATGTAGTCTTACTCTGTTGCCAGGCTGGAGTGCAGTGGCGTGATCTCGGCTCACTGCAACCTCCACCTCTCGGGTTCAAGCGATTCTACTGCCTCAGCTTCCTGAGTAGCTGGGACTACAGGTGTGTGCCACCACGCCTGGCTAATTTTTTTTATTTTGGTAGAGACGGGGTTCATGATGTTGGCCAAGATGGTCTCGATCTCCTGACCTTGTGATCCGCCCACCTCGGCCTCCCAAAGTGCTGGGATTACAGGCGTGAGCCACCGTGCCTGGCCAATTTAATATACTTCTAAAAGTGATTCAGTTAAATTCATTTGTGTGTCTTCACTTATCACAAGTACTGTTGGTTCATACTGAGCACTAAACTCATGAATCTTTCTGTTGGAGTTGCCATTGATTTTGTGGAAACACAAGACTGAGGTAAATGGGACTGCCAGTGATGCGCCTCCCTTCTAAGAGCACAAAATAATTTAGTAATTCTTGTACTACTCAGTGTATTTTGGGATGCCATGCTAAGGAAAACTTAAGTATTTGCATTAACCATTAACACACAGCCTTCAATACAACATACAGGAAGGCTGAAGTGCTTCAAGTTATTTATATGTCAATCTGACTCTTAATTTTGATAGGTCAGCCAGTAAGACACAGAATCCTTGTTCAAATTTGTTTTAAAGAAAAAGATAAATACAATTTTCTTTAAGCAGAGAATCTACCATAAAACAACAAAATTAAAAAGAAATAAACTTCTTACCAATGTCTTTATGTGTGTTTGAACAGAAAGATTGTGCCGACAAAGATTTGCCAATAATCCTAGACAAGGCATTTTTAACTCATCTTCAGAAGATTGACTGTTGTTTTACATTAGTGTTTTGTTTAAAGAAAAAATAGTAAAAGAAAAAAAGCATTAACGTCATTCTAAGTCAAAATGATATAGTTAAGTTTATACTTTTCCTTTTTAAAGGCCAAAAAAAAAAAAAAATCTAATTAACATGAGAAGCCAGGGAAACTCTAAACAGTATTGATCATTTATCTCTTGTTTTAAAACCAAATTACCCTATTCAATTCCATCATGAAAACCTGGAAATAACTGTCAGCGTGGACCATGTGCTGTTTCATCAGTATATTTTCCTACAAGAATAACTACACAATTTTCAGTTTCAGCAATTTTTTTCTGGCCAAATCAATTCGGTCTATACATTTTTCTTATGAAAATTAAAGCTGCTTTACAACTTTTTTCCTTTTTACATTTTTTCACCAATGAATGAGGTCACATACTTTTACAACTTTTGATCCTTAAAATCATCTGGGCAGAACAAATAAGAATCGGAGTCTCACTCAGTTTACATAGTTAGAAAATGTTATCTAAGAAAATTGATCTACCACATGGTTATAGTTTAAAAATAAACAAATAGACTATTTGGTTTTATGTTTGATTGCATACTCACATGTGATCTATCAGGAACGTAATTAATTCATCTATATTGGCACCAGAATAGAAAATTTTGACATTATATGTTAACTTCTGTAGAAGTTGAATGCACTGAGAATAAGAAAATAGTTATAAATATAAACATATGAAAACATCGCCTGCTTAAAATAATGGACTATCAGACACATTCTGAGCATGTCCTTTTCCATTACCTAAAACAATTTTTTTAAAAAACACATATAAAGTAATGCAAGAACTTTAGGGCTCTTCTCTCAATTCACACATTTCTATGTATTCTGTCTCAGAACAGAGTTATCAACCTTGTTCACTTAGTCATCTTAAACTTGAATGCAGGTTGAAACACATGTAGTCCATCAATTAGAAGATACCCTTCTTCACATTTTATCATCTCTAAAACTGCATGTCAATTTAATTTGTGATGTTTTTCTTTCTTACAACTGATGACATTTTAGAGTCAATGAAATACGAAGAGCTTTGAATCTATATTAAATAAACTATATCTATAGCTTTAATTTTTGTAGAACGTTTCCTCCACAGACTGAGACTAGATGCCAACTCGCATTACAATTTTAATATAAATAGCTTATGTCTCAAAACACAGACATCTGTGTTTATAAGTCAAAGCAGTTACAATGTAGATTTGTTTTTCTTCAATAATGGTGCTAGAAATGGATAAGCTCCTCTTCTCTAGAAATATTTAAATTGTAGTATGTGTGCAACCAGCTTTTAATCAGATGAACTGTGCCTAATTACGTAGTATTTATTACATAGCACATATACACTGTAAGTCAGCAGTTTATGACAGAAACTATCAATTTTGATCTGACAATAAGGAAAGGGGAATATACTGTGTGGGTGTGTATACCTGCAAAAACACCGAATCAGTGTGGCTGCTCCGACAAACCACTCCCGCCAGCACACTATTCAGATTATATGTATTCTGAAGACAATCTCTGGTTTCATTGTCTACAGCTGTAAGTTAAAATAAAATAGCACAAAATATATCATTTTCTTATAAGGTTTTCACAGATAATTCATACAGAATTTATTTCATATGACTTTATCATTTAAAAAGGTATGATATGGCTATTTTCTTTTCCATAACCCTCTAATTCAGAAATTCAAATGATTTCTCTATGTAAAATAAACTAGTATCAAAGAAAAAACTTTACACATTTGTAGCAAGCTTTTTCTTTGATACTAATTTATTTTAGTATCAAATTAAAATCTCTTACTTTGAATATTAAAAGATTGTCACTTTATGGTATATTTACACAATGGAATACTATTTGGCTATATAAAAGAATGCATGTCATTTGCAGCAACATGGGTGGAACTGAAGGCCATTATGTAAAGTGAAATAAGCCAGACACAGAAAGAAAAATATTGCATGTATTCATTCATGTGTAGGAGCTAAAAAAGTTGATCTCACGGAAGTGGAAAACGACAGTTACCAGACGCTGGGAAGAATATGGGTGAGTATGTGGTGATGGGAAGGGTGAGGAGGGGGAGCCGTTAGTGGGGGAGATGAAGACAGATTGGTTAATGGATATAAACACACAATCAGATGGAATAAGTTCTAATGTTTGATAGGAGAGTAAGGTGACTATAGTTAACAATGTATTGTATATTTCAAAATAGTTACAAGTGAAGACTTGAAATGTTCTGAATACATAGAAATGATAAATCTTTGTTTGTGATGGATATCCTAAATACCCTGAATTGATCATCACATACTCTATGCAGGTAACAAAATATCGTATGTACCCCATAAGTTTGTATAAATATTATGTATCTGTGAAAAAATTTAAAAAGATTATCATTTCAATTTTTTTGTAAACTCCAAATGCTTCTAAAGTATAAATGTTGGAAGTGACTGGCATATTCATTCAAACTGTTGGTGGATGTTAGAAGTGGAAGAATCTTTTTGGAAAGCAATTTAGTAATGGTTATCAAATTTTAGAATGATCTAGAAATTCTAAAGGAATTTAATAGAAACACACTAATATTTGAGCAAAATTACATAGAATGTTCACTGCACTATTGATTCCAATACCAAAACTTAAAGAACTGTGAGTATCCACTATTAGGGGAATAGTTGAATAAATTACAGTACCCTGTAATTATGGCACTAGGCAGCTATTACAGATACTGATATGGAAAGAAACATCTGGTGTTCCACAACACCATTTGTGCTGAAAACAACCAATTAAAGATCCAAAATTATTGTTTTGTTACAGCATAGAAAAATATCTGCAAAGAGACATATCAAGCCATGAAATGAGATTATATCCCCAAAGCTGAAAAGATCAGGGTTGGTGGTAATGGGTACAGGCTAATCCCATTTTACTCTATGCCTGGGCTGTCTAATTTGGCAGCCAGTAGCCTTCATGTGGCTATTTAAATTGAGATTAATTAAAATTAAAGATTCAGTTCCTTAGTCTATTACCCACACTTCAAATGCTTAATAGCTCCATGTGGCTAGTGGCTGCTATATTGGATAACACAGTTTTAAAACCATTCTGTCACTGAAGAAAATTCTATTGGACAATGCTGCTCTGTGTTAATACTTCTGGATCACTAGAATTTTTTAAACTATGCATATATTATTATTATAATCACACAAAGAAATATCCCTACTGCCCTGCCCCAAATTGGGGTAAAGTGACCACTAAATGAACATTCAAAAACCAGGCCAGGCGCAGTGGCTCACGCCTGTAATCCCAGCACTTTGGGAGGCCAAGGTGGAACACAAGGTCAGGAGATCGAGACCATCCTGGCAAACACAGTGAAACCCCATCTCTACTAAAAACACAAAAAATTAGCCAGGTGTGGTGGTGGGCGCCTGTAGTCCCAGCTACTCGGGAGGCTAAGGCAGGAGAATGACATGAACCTGGGAGGCGGGGCTTGCAGTGAGCAGAGATTGCACCACTGCACTCCAGCCTGGGCAACAGAGCGAGACTCTGTCTTAAAAGAAAAAAAAAACTAAAGATATGGTGAAAAGATAGAAAAACTAACATCAGTACTTTTACCTTTAGTTCTAAATTCAGTGTAATCTATTACAGAAGATGATTCTTTGATCAGTAGCTATGACTTTCTAGTGGTGTATTTAATACTGACGTTACGTGTGGGGTTTTGTTTTTTAATTCAAAAGTAGTCCAGTATTTCCCAAAGTGCATTCTTCTCTGTAGAACACTGAACCTTTCACACGCTTCAGATTCCTTGGTCCAATATTTTTAGAAATGATGCATAAAATATTTCCCTCTCTCAAAAGATTCACAATGAGCATTAGATTGAGAAGTCTTTGAAGGCGAATCATTCTTTAAGAGATTCTATAACTAAGCCTGCACTTTAAAATATTGTTCATACATCTTCCAAAAACTAAAAAAGAGAAATTAAATGCATTACCTAGTTGAGACAGCAAACCAATAATACTTAAGATCAGTGAAGCACTTATGTTGGGGTCTTCAAGTAGCTCTACAAGGCAACTCAAGCATTCACTTGTTAATATCTGATTTGATGTAAATAGTCGTGTGAGTTTCTGTCCAGAAATTACCTATAAAATAGTAATCAAAATGTCTTGGTTAAGAGATGGCAATTTTTATCTCTTCTCCATTTCAAATAAACTCAGTTCCTTCAAAGTGCCACTGCTACCTTCCCAATTTAAAAATTTCACACATGTTGTGAAAAATTCACCCCTGCCTAGATTACCTATCAATTCCCTAATCCTTCCCTCACTAGCTAAAGTAATCATTTGGATCTCAGTTTAAAATAATTTCCACCAGGAAGCTTTTCTTAGCTTCTTACACTATCTCGGTTAGGTCTGCCTATTATACTACCCTACAGTACATTATATTTCTATTTCCTAAGTTAGCAAACTTTTGAGTTGCTGGCAATATTTCTCCTTCACACTACATTGAACATGCAATGAAGGCATAGCCTACAAATCTGCACTCTACTACCAATATATTTACTTTGCAAATAAATTCTAGTACATTCTACTCACTTTGAGGGAGAAAAATGAAAAATGAAGCCCAGAGGGTAGCTATGGGATTATTCCTTCTGCTCCTTCCCAAAGACAATAGGTGAGCTCAGAAGTTAAGGGAGTACAAAGAAGGAAGTGAAAAGTGAATCTTTTTTGAAGTAGCAGGGAAAGCATTGAAAAATTTTATTTCTGATTATTCCATTTTCTTTTACTTTATTGTAATCTATAAGTCACATACATGCATGCACAGACACACACACACACACACAGAGTGAGAGAGAAGAGAGGAGGTAAAGCTGGAACTGAAGGCCAAAAGCAGTTGTCACAAAGCATGAACTTTCAACACACTTTAGAGATGTATTTATTATAAAGCATATCTTTTCTACAAAGATAGAAAAACCATTAGTTACCTTAGAATAAGACTAAATCTGTCCTGAATACTTATTTTAATAAGATCAAGCCTAAGCAGGCTGCTTTAGCATCCCTCTAAACTTTCCTTTCTGTATCCTCCCTTTGTTGTCTCACCCACATCAGTTTTTCTTCTAAAGCTTTGCTGATAAAAGTTTCACATTATCTGTTCCCAGGGAGTGTTTTAACATTACTAAAGTAAAAGTCTATAAGAGAAAAAATAAGTCCAAATATGAAAGTACAGACACTAGTAACAGATATTCTGGGGTAGGAAATACTCTGGGCATTACCCTGTTGCTTATTTATAAATCTAGCTCTCCAGAGGAAGACATTTTCTGTTTTAGAAATGATTCTCTACAGGATTGGTCCTGTGTCTCAATGACATAAATTGTCTAACACGTAATAATTATATGTACTAGGTAAAATAAAAATTGTTTTACAAGTTTTTCCCTTTACTCATATACACTGAATGTCTTAATACAAAGATAATTTATTTTAATAATAACTAATACTTATATAGCGCTTATTCTGGCCTAGGCATCGATCTAGGCACTTTACATATGTGAACTCTTTTCATCTTCATAATAACTCTGTAAGGTAGGTACCACTATTTTGTTCTGCAGATGAGTAAACTGAGGCACACACTGATAGTAAAGAAGCACAACTGGAATTCATACCCAGGCAGCTTGGTCCCTGAATTCATGCTTTTAATCACTACACAAAATTAGTGCTATGAAATACCATCATTAAAAATCAGATTAGCTCAACTTTGCCAGTCATCAAACATTCAAAGCCTACACTCTGCATGGGGCTATAAAAAAGGGTGGGAGAAGTACAGAAGAATGAATAATCTCCTTTCACATGATACCTATCTCTCTCTGCATACTCAGATCTCGCACTCATGAAGTCTGCACAAAGACATTCACCATTAAAAATACAAATACTGTCAACCAAAATGGTTAAAGTTAAGAAATATGAAAACATCAAGGTTTGGTGTGGATGAGTGATGGCAAATTTCACATATTGCTAGTGGGAAGGTAAAATGGCCTATTTCAGAAAATGGTTTGACAGTTTCAACTAAAACAGAACACAGGCCTTCTCAATGCTCTTAACAATTCTACTCGTAAGTATATAAATGTGTGCATATATCCACGAAAATGTATGAAATGTCTACAACAGCTTTATTCATAATTCCACCCAGAAATGTAAACAACCCAAATGCCTATCAACAGGCAAGTATATGTAAACTGTGGTACACTTATACAATAGAACTCTACACAGCAATAATAATAAAAAAGAAATGAAGTAGTGGTACCTGTGCAACATGAATTTCACAGATTATATTGAGTGGAAAAGGCCAGACACAAGAGTACATACTGTATGAGTCTACTTACCTGAACCTTATGTGAAGGGGCAATGAAGAAACCCTATGGGGCTAGAAATATTCTATATCATGATACAGGTGGTAGCTACTACTCTACCTATATGTTAGCTACCAATATGGTAGCTACGGTACCTATATATTAAAAACTATCAAACTCTTCACTTAAGATTAATGCATTTTATGCTCTGTATGTGTTATCTCTTAATTACAAAAATTCCTTTGTAGTAGTAACCTGAAGCCAGTGCTCTTCATACCTTTGCAACAACGGTAGAAGAGTTTTCTGTAAACCGCTTGAATGTTTAGGAATACAGTAAAGACCCCATCCCATATTTTGTTTAAGTCTCTCTCTTTTTTTTGTTTTTTTGAGACGGAGTCACGCTCTGTCACCCATGTTGGAGTGTTCGAGTGCAGTGGTGCGATGTCGACTCACTGCAACCTCAGCCTCCTGAGTTCAAGCGATTCTCCTGCCTTAGCCTCTCGAGTAGCAGGGACAACAGAGAGACGCCACGCCCATATAATTTTTGTATTTTTAGTAGAGATGGGGTTTCGCCATGTTGGCCAGGGGGGTCTCGAACTCCCGACCTCAGGTGTTCCGCCCGCCTCGGCCTCCCAAAGTGTTGGGATTTCAGGTGTGAGCCACTGTGCCTGGCCTTAAATCTCTTTCAATGCACAACCTACATGTTTATTCAAAGAAAGGTAATGTTTCAGAACGGCATACAAAATGCTTAACTCCCAATTTTTAAAATAAACTGACGGCCCGGCTTATTCTGCGGCTTCTGGAGTCTACGCTAATTCAGAAGCAAAGCCTTAAGCATTTAATAGCTAACATCTTAATTAGGTTTGCAGATACTTCTTAAGTAATGAATGAAAAAGAGAAAACAGATGTACTTAGGAGATGGGCACGTGAAGTAGGGAGAAGAGGAGCGCCAGTGAAGCTCAAGACAGACACATTTAATACCACAGCAGATTCACTAACACCTGCTGTTGCTCTACTACTTGAAATCATTTTTTTTTCTGTAATATTTTACAAATCTTTGGCACATTAGTCTTTTGTCATAGGGTTAATATAACAAATACAATATATTTTAAAATTATGTTCAATTCTGTCTTAACAGAAGAAAGCTGTGACACAGAGAGTTAAAATAAGCCTTAACTCAGCTTTAAAAAAAATTAAACTGAGGTCAATGTTAGTCTGAATTCCGTAAATGCAAAACAAATGACAGCAGAAGATTAAGATCCGAAAACAAATGGTATCGTCTGAACACATATCACTAGAACTAACAGAAAAAAAGGCAATTCAGCATTCTAGGATTAAAAAACTGTGAGCAATGTATTTTGGTAAAGAAAAAGGATTACGCTTACTAGGAAGGGGAACTGCTTCTTAAGGTTGAAGTAATGTTTTTCAAGTTTGAGTTCAACTCGAGTTCAAATAAGAGCAGGAAGCAACAAATTCAATTATAGATTACCGAAGAGCAAAACCAAGTTTTAATCATGACTTTCCGTCACTGAGAATAGCTGTGTATTGAGGGCTTGGTTTCGTAGAAAAACCAAAACTAGAAACAAAGGAAAAGATAAAGCTCCGAGCTTTTTCCGTTACCTACTCGAAACACAGCCTAAACTTCCCAACCTTTTGCCCCACTCCCACTTTTCCTAGAGCCTTCAGTGGGCGCTCTTGCCTCTCGCTGCAGCCGGCGGAACCCCGACACTCACTCGCCTTTACCAGTACGAAAAGACAACAGACAGATCGAAGGACCGTCCTTTCTTTCCCAGGCTGAGGCCGCCTGTGAACTAAGAATTACTAGGGAAGCCCCATCTGTCCTCCACCCCAGAGCCTCTCACCTCCAAGTGCCGCAAAAGCTGAGTGGCGTTCGCCTCTGACTTCACGGCTTTGTACTGACTGATAGTCAGGAGCAAGGACTTCAAGCAGGCAGTAGAGTCCATCGCACCGGCCGCGGCCCGGCTTGCGGACCACCACCTCTCAGCCTGCGCCGGCCTTTAGCTTTCGCCGCGCTTTTTTTGATTTTTTTCGGTCCCACCCCCTCGCTCCCAGAAGCTTCCGGATCCGGTCGGGCTCCGGAAGAACCTAGGCACTCTGGGGGACCGTTCTCGGTGACGGCCGGGGTGGGCCAGGGGTCGAGGTGTTGTGTGGGTCCGGGACGGGGGTTGGGAGCTGCCCCTGCTAACCCACCCTCGTCTGAGAGGCCGCGAGGTTTCGCCTTGAGATCCCGTGAAGGCGAGAAATCTCGCGATTTCTCGGGAGAGGAATCGGTTAGGCGAAGGGGATTCCTCGTTCAGCTGTGCGCTCTGTTTTCGTGCGCTTCCTCGTCCTTCATGCTGGATGGCCAGGTTTTCCTTTGTGCGTCATCCTCTACCTGAGAAATGGTCGCTTGCCCCTAGTCTAGACACGGTGAGGAGCTCTGAGGAGAAGAATCTTTGGGCCCTAGATTTTGAGGCGGCCTGGGAGGGGCCTCGTTTTTAAATCTCTCCTACACCCGCCCCTTCTGCCCTGGGATGGTAGTTTCTCAGAGTCAACCTATGGACGTTGGCATTATGTGGCAAATTAGTCATGCCCTGACCATAGTATTTGTCACATTTATTCGAGAAGGCTACCTCCTGCTGACCCTGGGCCAGGTATTGCTCCGGAGGGTGTTTTCGTTAGCGTCAGTTCTTGTAAGTGAAGGTGTTTGTTTCTCTCTGGCATGATTGATTGTTTTATAATTCTCAATGTCTACGAAAATGGCACTATTATTTGCGTTTTTTTTGATCGGAGATAACTTAATATTATTGCATGTGTATATAATGAAGCGAGTCAGTTACTGGTTTTGGAGGTTTTTGCTTAATATTTCCTGACGTCGAATAAAGCTTTAAAAACCGGAATGTAGAAATTTTTAGAATAGGGTACATTTCCATTTAATTAAATCGTTTTTTAGAAATCATGTTTTTTCACTTCAAAAAGCATTTTTTGAATTACTAGATTTTTGAAGACAGGTTTGGTGTTTTGGTTTTGTTTTTTATAAAAAAGTTTAAAACGAAATCTGAAAGGTAAAAATGATTTAACCAGTTGGGACTTTCATGTAAAAATCTTTGGGCAGCTTATGTGTTCATTCATGCTTTCATTCATTCCGTAGACAATTAATAGAACGTGTAACATGGGTTAGAAACTGCCAGTCAGGGCACAGAGATGAAGATAGTATCCCCCTGCTGCGAGGGAACTGTCTAGTAAGGGAAACATAGAAAAAAGTATTTTTGAAATTCACCACATAAATGAGAGGCACCATGCAGTAACATGCAGCAATGGTGAAGAGTAGAGAGCCAGGTTGCTTACAGATTCTAGCTCCGCCTTTGACGCTGTGACTGTAGGCAAGCTCTCACTGCTTCAGAATCTTCTTTAGGTAAAATCTGGCCAAGAGAAATACCTGTTTCGTAGGACTGTGCATTCATTGAGAATCTACAATGTGCTAAGCACTTTTCTAGACACAATAGATTCAGTGAATAAGACAAAAATACTACTGGCATGCAACTTACATTCTGGTAGGGAACCAAATAATAAGCACAATAAATAAGGAAAATGATATAAAGAGGCAAATAGACGTTATTACTCTAGAATAATGTTGGTAATTGATAAGGGAAATGGGGAGGTCAGGATAGACCACATTAAGAAAGCAACATCTGGGGAAGTGCTTCAAGGAGTTGAGAAAGGGAGCCGTGTTCTATGGGAAAACGTTTTTAGACAGGAAATGGCAGAGGAAGACCCTAGAGTGGGTCACTGTGTACCAGGAACAACAAGGATGCCATGTGGCTAGTGTAGAAAGAACGAGGAGGAGAGGAGTAGAGATGAGGTCCTATACAGTCTTGGAGATGGTTAAAAAATGAATTAATATTAAGTGTCAGCTGTCATCTGGCATAATTAAGTTCTCAGTGTTACAGTCAGTGGCTCATTGGCAAATGATCAGAGTTTGATAGTGTTAGACTTTTCATCTGTACTGACAAGAGTGTCAGCACCATCCCCATTCAGAACCCCAGTGTAATGCTCAAAGTTGCCTGCTATCAGTGCCATCTTTGTTGGATTTTGACTTAAGCAGTCATACAAATTTTGCATTCTCTTTTGTATTTAATATCAAATGTCTTTCTCAAAAAATCTTCACCAAAATTGATGTTGTAAGTTTAGTAAGATGTACCGTTTCTAGCTGTAATAAGTCTTGACGTTTTTAATCAGATACTTGCATATCCTAATTTGAAAAACACTGATCCATACTTTTAGGCCTCAAAAAGGGAAGAAAAGGAAGAGGAGGCCAGGAGCAGTGCCACATGCCTTTAATTTCCAGCTTTTTGGGAGGTTGAGGCAGAAAGACCTTGAGCCCAGGAATTGGAGACTAGCCTAGGCAACATAGTGAAACCCCATCTCTACAAAAAATGAAAAAATTAGCTGGGCATGGTTGTGCTCAATTGTAGTCCTGGCTACTCTGGAGACTGAGGTTGGGGGATCGCTTGAGGCTGCAGTGAGCTGTGATTGTGCCACTGCACTGTAGCCTGGGTGGCAGAGTGAGATCCTGTCAAACAAAACAAAAAAAAAAACAAAAAAAAACAGATGAGTCTAGGTCCCGATGACCAAAGGCCTTAGTATCCTTAAACTTGGACTCCATCCTGTAGTCCATGGCAATCTCTGATTTTAAACTGGCACCTTGTCTAGTCAGGTTTGTTTTTAGGTTGATTACTCTGGCAGCTAAATGAAATATGATTTTGGGGATAAGACTGGAAAGAGGGACACTAATTTTCTGGAGCTTTCTAAAGGATAACCAGGATAATTGAGGTCGAGATAGAAAAGAGGTGACAAATTTGAGAAATATATATGAGGTAAAATAGGTAGGATTTGGTGACTGATACTGGATGTGAGGAGTGAAGAGAGGGATGAGTCTAGCAGATACTAAGTTTTTAGGTAGGATGAATGAGAAGATACAGATACCGCTGAGTTAGTTAATAGATAGTATTAAGGGTATGCCACGCGTGGTGGCTCATGCCTTTTATCCCAGCAGTTTGGGAGGGTGAGGCAGGAGGATATCTTGAGCCCAGGAGTTCAAGACCAGCTTGAGCAATATGGTGAAACCCCATCTCTACTAAAAATAACAAAAAATTAACTGGGTATGGGTGGTGCATTCCTGTAGTCCCAGCTACTCAGGAGGCAATTGTTTGAGGAACGCCTGAACCTGGGAAGTCAAGGCTACAGTGAACCATGTTTGCCCCACTGCACTCCAGCCTGGGCAATGTGGGCAACAATAACAAAGAAAAGTATTCAGGGTATATTTTATATTCAATGAAATGTTATATAGTTTGTCATACTGTCTTGTTCGATTCTTACTATGTTTATTTCTCACTACGTTTATCCTAATAGAGATTGGTTTACTTAGACTTTCTACCTATATATCATCTGCAAATAATTACCTCACCTCTTCCAGTATTTGCTGTCTTACATTATTGCATTAGTGTAAGCTCCAAAATACGGAAAATCATGTTAACTTTGAACATTTTTGTTATATTACTTAATTTAATGAGAATGAACAGTGTTTTAACACTTAGTATAATTTGTGACTTTTCTCATGTTTAAGAGATTGGTTTTTGTATCTGTTTCATTCTAAAAAATGTCTGCCAAAAATTACCTGGTTTTCATATTTATGTATTTTATTTTTCACTTTAAAATTATAACACAGTGGATTATGTTGCCTTTTTGTTCTTGGGGTAATAATAGTTTACACTTATTGATCATTTGCCATGTGCCAAGCACTATTTTAAGGAGTTTCTACTTACCTATCTAATCTTTATAACAACCCCATGCTGTAGGTACTGTAATGATCATGCTACAGATGAAGAAACTAAGACAGAGGAATGGGAAGTAATTTGCCTAAGGTCACGCAGACAGTAGTAACAATCCTGTTTTCTATGCTTCAGGTTTTGATTTGCTGGTATTTTATTCAGGATTTTATTACATACCTGTTTATAAGTGAGCATTTTGAGTAATATTTTTCTTTATTCTCACATCAAATTTGGGTTATATGTTGCCTTTGAAAAAGATATTAGAAGTGCTTCATCTTTTTTATGCTGTAGGATAATAAGAATCATAGAAATTATCTGATCCTTATAGGCTGTACACAGCTGGTCTGTAAAATAACTAAGCTTGATAGCCTATTTAGTGGTAGATGGTAGAAAATTAGCAAACATTTGAATTTCTTGTTTTGTTTTTTTTTAGATACGGTTTCACTCTCTTCCCCAGGCTGGAGTGCAGTGGCGTGATCACAGCACATTGCAGCCTTGACCTCCCCGGGCTCAGTTTATCCTCTCACCTCATCCTCCCTGGGACCACAGGCATGCCCCACTATGCCTGGCTACTTTTTCTATTTTTTGTAGAGATGGAGTTTCATCATGTTGCCCAGGCTGGTCTCAAACTCCTGGTCTCAAGTGATCCGCCCACCTCAGCCTCCTAAAATCCTGGAATTATAGGCGTGAGCTACCATGCCTGACTTTGAATTTCTAATATAGTTATAGATCTGATCATTTATTCTGCCTTTCCGTAATTTTAGATATAGAGGTTTTTTTTAGCATAATAATTGTTTCTCTATATTAAACATTTACTGATAAAAAGTTGTATTCACTATTCCAGTAATTCTCTTAATCTCATA
>NW_012099543.1:5145664-5156871 GCF_000951045.1 Mandrillus leucophaeus
GAAAAGTATTCAGGGTATATTTTATATTCAATGAAATGTTATATAGTTTGTCATACTGTCTTGTTCGATTCTTACTATGTTTATTTCTCACTACGTTTATCCTAATAGAGATTGGTTTACTTAGACTTTCTACCTATATATCATCTGCAAATAATTACCTCACCTCTTCCAGTATTTGCTGTCTTACATTATTGCATTAGTGTAAGCTCCAAAATACGGAAAATCATGTTAACTTTGAACATTTTTGTTATATTACTTAATTTAATGAGAATGAACAGTGTTTTAACACTTAGTATAATTTGTGACTTTTCTCATGTTTAAGAGATTGGTTTTTGTATCTGTTTCATTCTAAAAAATGTCTGCCAAAAATTACCTGGTTTTCATATTTATGTATTTTATTTTTCACTTTAAAATTATAACACAGTGGATTATGTTGCCTTTTTGTTCTTGGGGTAATAATAGTTTACACTTATTGATCATTTGCCATGTGCCAAGCACTATTTTAAGGAGTTTCTACTTACCTATCTAATCTTTATAACAACCCCATGCTGTAGGTACTGTAATGATCATGCTACAGATGAAGAAACTAAGACAGAGGAATGGGAAGTAATTTGCCTAAGGTCACGCAGACAGTAGTAACAATCCTGTTTTCTATGCTTCAGGTTTTGATTTGCTGGTATTTTATTCAGGATTTTATTACATACCTGTTTATAAGTGAGCATTTTGAGTAATATTTTTCTTTATTCTCACATCAAATTTGGGTTATATGTTGCCTTTGAAAAAGATATTAGAAGTGCTTCATCTTTTTTATGCTGTAGGATAATAAGAATCATAGAAATTATCTGATCCTTATAGGCTGTACACAGCTGGTCTGTAAAATAACTAAGCTTGATAGCCTATTTAGTGGTAGATGGTAGAAAATTAGCAAACATTTGAATTTCTTGTTTTGTTTTTTTTAGATACGGTTTCACTCTCTTCCCCAGGCTGGAGTGCAGTGGCGTGATCACAGCACATTGCAGCCTTGACCTCCCCGGGCTCAGTTTATCCTCTCACCTCATCCTCCCTGGGACCACAGGCATGCCCCACTATGCCTGGCTACTTTTTCTATTTTTTGTAGAGATGGAGTTTCATCATGTTGCCCAGGCTGGTCTCAAACTCCTGGTCTCAAGTGATCCGCCCACCTCAGCCTCCTAAAATCCTGGAATTATAGGCGTGAGCTACCATGCCTGACTTTGAATTTCTAATATAGTTATAGATCTGATCATTTATTCTGCCTTTCCGTAATTTTAGATATAGAGGTTTTTTTTAGCATAATAATTGTTTCTCTATATTAAACATTTACTGATAAAAAGTTGTATTCACTATTCCAGTAATTCTCTTAATCTCATAGTAGTTTTAATTTCCATTTTCATTCTAATGTTATCTATATTTTTTTCTTAGTTGGGCTTTCCAAGGGTTTAGCCATTTTATTCAGCTTTTCAAGAACCACTTTCATTTTATTCTCATTTTTCTTTGATTTTAGAATCACTAATTACTGTTGTCTTTATTCATTTCATCCATATACATTCATACATTCATCTTTTATTTACTTTCTTATTTTTCTAGGTTTTTAAAACTTGAAGTCTTAGTACATTTCCTCTCTCTCTCTCTCTATATATATATACACACACACACACTTTTAAGTTTGGGGCACTTGTGCAGGTTCGTTACACAGGTAAACTTGTCTCATGGGAGTTTGCTGTACAGATACTTCATCACCCAGGTTTTAAGCCTAAGACCCATTAGTTATTTTTCCTAATCCTCTTCCTTCTCCCACCCTCTGCCCTCCGATAGTGCCCAGTGTGTGTTGTTCCCCTGTTTGTGTCCATGTGTTCTTATCATTTAGCTCCCATTTATGAGTGAGAACATGCGGTATTAGGTTTTCTTGCATTAATTCACTAAGGATAATGGCCTTCAGTTCCATGCATGCATTTTCCTGACAAGGACATGATCTTGTTCTTTTTTATGGCTGCATTCCTTACTATATTTTTGCATTAAAGTCATTTATTTTATGCCATGTATTTTATATTTTGTTTTTTTTTTTTTCTTCACAGCAGAAGGTGAAGGCTAATAGACCAAAAACTTTAAAAAAAAGTAGCTAAAGTAAACATCTCCATTTCACTTAAAAATGTATAATAATTTTAACCAGTCAGGTAAATACATTTTTAAATGCTGATAGTCATTTATTCATCAAATGTTTATTGAATGCCAGTTCTTTTTCAAAGATTAGATTTTGTTGGTGAAATAGACAAACCAGAATAAGTACTATTAAGATAAATAGAATACTGTGGGAACACACAGTATTTTTTTAGGGTAAAATATTAAGTATCCAATTTCTCCATTCTTCAAAGATTGGCATAAAATTTCTCTTCGTGAATTTTTGTTGTTGTTGTTTGTTTTTTGTTTTTTTTTGTTTTTTTGTTTTAGGGGAGACAGCATCTCACTTGGTTGCTCAGACTGGAGTGTAGTGGCATGATTAATAGCTTACTGCAGCGGCCGGGCACAGTGGCTCAAGCCTGTAATCCCAGCACTTTGGGAGGCCGAGATGGGCGGATCACGAGGTCAGGAGATCAAGACCATCCTGGCTAACACGGTGAAACGCCATCTCTACTAAAAAAAATACAAAAAAACTAGCCAGGTGAGGTGGCGGGCACCTGTAGTCCCAGCTACTTGGGAGGCTGAGGCAGGAGAATGGCGTAAACCTGGGAGGCGGAGCTTGCAGTGAGCTGAGATCCAGCCACTGCACTCCAGCCTGGGTGACAGAGCGAGACGCCGTCTCAAAAAAAAAAGAAAATAGCTTACTGCAGCCTTCAGCTCCTGGGCTCAAGCAATCCTCCCACTTTAGCCTCTGAGTATCTGGGACTACAGGCAAGCACCACCACACCTGCCTAATTTTTAAATTTTTTGTAGCGACAGGGTCTCGCTATGTTGCCCAGGCTGGGCTCAATCTGCTGGGCCTCAAGCAATCCTGCCTCAGCCTTCCAAAGTGCTGGGATTACATACATGAGCCACCACACCCACCTGTAAATTTTTATTACTGTCTGTACTTTAGATTTTGCATAGATATTTTCCGTAATTTATAGTTTCAGAAACACACCTGATGGAAGTAAGTAACACATGCTCGGCATGTTGTAACTCAAATGTAGGGCTGTCTCACTCCTTTATTTCTTCTGGAAAAATCTAGAAAGAACATACTGTCTTCTATCCTGAATGTATAATCTCTAGTAACCAGGGTTTAAGTAATAGTAGATGAATTAGACTGAAGACTTGAATTATAGTTTTGACAGAACTGCAGAGTTTGCAGCATACTAAGTCTTGTAATATGGGAATTATACCAGGGGTGTGAACATGGGGCTAATTGTTTATTCATTCATCTCCTGAATATTTAATGAACCCTTGATGCTAGGTCCATTTCTATGTTCTGGGGATACAGCAGTGAATCAAATAGACAAAAATTTCCGCCCAAGTTGTTTTCTTATAATGGGGGATATAGACAATAAGGTATGTAAGTAAAATTATATGAATGATAGTAGTAAGTGTTAGGGAGTGAAAAAAGGGAGGAGGAATAGGAAGTATCAAAGTCAGGACAAGGTGTTACAATTTTAGATAGGATGGAGTGCTAATTGATGTATGCCAAATAACAAATCACCTCAAAATACAGTGGTTGAGACCATGAGCATTTATTTCTTGCCCACAGATTTGTGGTTGATTGCAATTTGTCAGATCCAGGCCTGATTTGACTGGGTGGCTCTGCTTCAGCCTTCTTGTGGGGAGGGGCAGATAATCTGGATTTCTATTTAGGTTATGTTGCGATGTTAGACATCCAGGAGAGGTTGAGTAGGCTATCAAATTATTGGTAGTTAAAGGAGTGGTCAGGGTTGGAGATAGAAATTGAAAGCCTTGAGATTAAAAGATATAGGACCAAGTCTAGATAGAAAAGACATTTTAGGACTGAACTCCAAGATAGTTAAGTATTTAGAGGTTGGGGAAATGTGGAGGAACCGGCAAAGAAGACAGAAGTTAACTGCAAGAAGATGCAGGTTCTGTCTTGACCCCATGGTTGTCTACAGGTACCATTTTTACTTGTGGCATATGAGCTGCTTCTTGACTTCTAAGGGAGAATTGTAGGTTGGCCAAGAAGGCTGTTAAAATCTACACAAAGGCTCCCTGTTTACATCTGCCTTCAGAGGCCTTGAGGTATGCAGAAGGGTGGGTGAGTTCATTTTTTAAAGCAATATTGAATGCTTAACGTGTGCCAGGTTCTATTCTAGGCACTAAGGAATGAAAACAAAGTTTTCCTAACTTGATGGGGCTTACATTCTAGTGGGGACATGAAGCCAAATCTAAAACTGAGGGATTATTCAGTAGACATAAACAGCTGGTAGAACAAAAGTTTCATTGGCCCAGTTTCCACAGCATGAAGTCAGAAATCCTGTAGTAGAAAATTGGCAGAGTTCTAGGCATGGGGTCTTTTAGATAATTTTGTGCCCCATGTTGCTAAAACAGTTCAAATATTAATATTAATCTGATTCTACCCCTTATGCAGAGTCAGGAAACTAAGTGTATGATTAGTGTCAACTCCGATTTTTCAGAAATGTTACCTTTTTCACAAAGCCAGAAAATCTAAAAACTATTAATTCTCCTTTTACAATTATTTTCCTATTTTCTTTCACAAGTATCAGGTATTACAGTTCAGCTAAACTCTAAATGATTTGCCCAACCATAAAGTTAACTTTCACTTTTGAAACAGTTTCTGCTTTTTCTTTTTATACATTTCACAGCATTCAACTTTAGGTTAAGAGTACAAGGTTTGAATATTTTGGATATATATTCCCCCATTTTCATATCTTATCCCACATCTTAAATCTAATCACATGTATCCCAGAATAAGAATGTTGCCTTGCCTTTTTTTTTTTAAATGCAAGTACTATCCATTGTTTCTGAATCCAGTGTTGAGTGTAAGATGAGTATAAGTAAAGATGAAAGTAATATACTTTTAAGTTAAGGAATAGTAATCCTGGTAACTACTATTGCTTGAAGACCTATCTTCAAGATAGGTGCAGAGCATGGGTCTTTGCTTATCTCACTTTTAAATTTCTGGTCTTTCAGAAAATAAATACTCTCAGGCTTATGAAACGGCTGGATATCTATTTCCTGAATTAAAATATGAAGCTGTTTTCTAAGACAGTAGTGTCCAAAGTACAGTTTGCACACTTCAGGGGATATGTGAAACTGTCTCTTGAGGTGTGGGAACAAATATTAAAGCTTTTTTTACTTGCTTTTATCTTATTCTTTTTTATGTTATAATAGTTATGCCTGCATTTAATTTATAAGTGAATTGATATTTTTATATTTTCAGCATATTCTCAGATCTTTTACTGTTTTAGGGATATGTGATTAAAAAAATTTGGGGATTTTATTTTAAAAAATCTTTAGCTTTGAGAGATCATTCAACCAGGCATGAAGTATTGTCCATTTCATTGTTTTTTTCAGTACCATGTATAGTATCTGAATTGTTTTGTTGAATAGAAAAACTCTTAGCAAAACTAATACGACTAATGATATGAAATATTAGGCTGGCATGATTAATAACTTTTACAGTATTACTGAGCAATAAGAATGTGTGAATAGTTTTGTTTCTGAGTATGCATATGTGCATGTTATCTAGTCCAGCTCATAATTATACATTAAGCTTATATAAAATTAAATATGGCACTAGAAGTAATGGGACATGGAAGAAAATGGAATTGCAGTTGGTAAAATGTGGGGCATGAATTTCTGCTCTTACTGATTTATTAACTATGAGAACTCTATAAGCCTCAGTTTCTTAATTTTTAAAACTTATTATAGTAATGTTTATCTTCCATAGTTGTGTAAAGATCAGATGTTTATTCAGGGTGCATAGCTTAGAGCGTGGCACATAGAAGCTGATGAAAATTAAGCTTATTTTCAATGCAACCCAAGGTAATACACTCAGTTAATATCATATGCAAAGAAACTCTTCATAACCAAAAGCTTGCTCTGCCTTCTTACCTACACCCTTGTTACAAATGTATGCCTTTCTGAGATAACAATGAGCTGCCAATTTTCTTACATGGGTGGAGCAAGCTGGAAGTGAATAGGGCAAGCTTTCATTGGTGGTGGTAGAGGCAAGTACATGAAAGAAGTATTCCTCATTCCCTGGTTGATTACCATGTCTACGTGTGTTATGTCTCTATTATCTAACAACTGTAATGACAACATAATATTTTTAAATTGCTGAAAATATTCCACCTTTGGAGTATGTGCTTAGGGGTAGCATATGCTTCTTCCTGTGGTTTCTAGCTACGTTTCTGAAGAGTGTACTTTTAGCAGTGCTACTGTAAAGATTTGAAACTGATGGTTTGTTTAGTATCTGGATGGTTTTTCAGGTAAATCCTAACCTGTGTATATTCATTGTAGGCACATTCCAACTATTCAAAACAAATAAATATATACTAAAGGTCTACCTGTGTAAGTCCAAAAGTAACTAATTGAATAGATCTGAATAGAATTTAAAACCTGCTTAAGACAAGATGTTAATTTTGCTTTAGGAAAGGATGTTTCCTATGTTGGCAGATTTATAACAAGGGGTGGTGAGTATATATTATAAGGCTCTTATTTCCTGGTTTAAGCAGACATATTGCTAACAATGATCTTTGCAAAGTGGCAAGAGCTACTATAAACAGTGATCTTTTGGGATAGAAAATATCTTACAGTTTCTGATAACTTTTGCAAATATTTTTCCACCAGCATCCATCGGTTTTGGAGTTTGACTAAGCAGACCATATATTTATTCTTTGGGGAAAAATAGTATTTTAGCTACTGGTATCTAGGTGTATTTACTTTGTAGCTTTTCCAGGAAGTTAAACAAATTCAAAAATGGAGACATTAACAGTAAATTATAAAACCAAGTAATCAGTATATTTTGTTCATACTGATAATTGCTAATACAAAATAATGGTGCAACTTGTTAACTTGTTATTCTTTGAGTCTAACCTAATGGCCTCAGCCATTTTTGTCTACACAGAGCTCAGCTCACTAACATATGAGAAATAAAGAATGCTGTAACCACGTAACAACTGCACAGTAGACCGAATGTTTGTGTCCCCCCTCATTCAGTGTTGAAATCCTAACCCCCAATGTGATAGTATTAGGAGGTGCGGCCTTTGGGAGATAAAATAGGTCATGAAGGTAGAGCCTTCATGAGTGGGATTGTAAAAGGGACCCCAGAGAGCGCTCTCACCCTCTTTCTACCATGTGAGGATACAACCAGAAGTTAGAAGTCTGCGGCCCAGAAAAGCACCCTTATCAGAACCAACTTTGCTGACACATCGATCTCAGACTTCTGGCCTCCAGAACTGTGAGAAATCAATTTCTGTTGTTTCTATAGTACTTTACTATAGCAGCCCCAATGACTAAGACAGTCATTTCAAAAGCCACCAAGAATGGCTGGTTATTGCTGCTAATCTAGCAGACATACTCAAATCAACAATAGTTAAAATTCTGATTCCAAGGAACTCCTATCACAAAATGTCCTGCCACGTTCTTTGAAAGTGTTTTCTTCAGTGTTTTTAAGGGTTGAAGTGACCATAGCATCTTACGTCTCAACTTTGAGGAGTTTTTTGGAATTCTTTTGGTAAAATTTAGCAGAAATGAGAACTAGCAGTGTCAGAGTCTGCTTGTTAACAGACCCATGGTCTTCTGGAGTACATTTAATTCAGTGTTGAGTTAGGAAATCCAGCTTTTCAAAATAGCTATCAAAATTTTAACCAAGTTGCATGTTCAAGGTGGTGGTATTGCAGCATTGTTTGTAATAACATTTTTTTTTTAAGTCAAACCTAGAGACATCTGAAGTTTTTAATCAATGGTCTGGTAAAATGATACATGCATACATTGGCATATCATACAGTTTAAAGACTAAAGTAGATGTGTATATGCTGGTGTGAAAAATGCAAGGTGCTGAACAGTGTGCACACATTATGTTGTCTTTTGTGTCATGTGTGATATATTTAAATAATAATATTTTATCCCATTTCTCAAATCTCATTAGCATTCCTTTCCATACAATAGCATTTCTCCTTCACAGTAGGAAATTAGAAGAAAAGTTAATTAATTTTGCTGCAAACTTAAACAGTTAAATGATGATTATTTTGATTATGAAAATGGTGGTGATAGGAACACTTACATAGTGCTTACTACGCGCCAGGTGCTATTCTATTATGTGTTTTAAGCGTTAATCTTCGTAACTCTGTGAAAGGGGTACTGTCATCCCTATGTTTTAGATAAGGAAGCTGAAGCACAAAGAATGTTTATTAATCTCACGTAAAATCACACAGCTAGCTAGTGTGTGTCAAAGCATACCCTTCCAGAGTGATTACAGTGCTCTTAAACTACTATACAGCCTCTCAATTTTGACATTAATGGAAATCTAGATACTTTATGTCGTTTTGCTTTCTTGTAGACATAAGTTTGTTTGTGTCTGTACATGTTGTGTAATATCAGGATGGTCTTATTTTTCTTCCTCAGATCAGTCTCTATGTCCACTTAATTAAGCTTCTTAATCTTAACTCATTCGTTTGGAGAGTAATTTTATGCCCCAAGGGATATTTGGCAATATCTCAAGATATCATTGATTGCCACAATGGGGTTGAGGTGTGTGGATGTGTGGGTGTGGGTGTGTGTTGGTGAGGAGCTGCCTCTGGCATCTGGTGGACAGAGGCTAGGGATGCTGTGAAACATCTTAAAATGCATAGGACAACTTGCCATAACAGAATTATCCAGCCTGGAATGTCAGTAGTTCCAAAATTGAGACCCTGATTTACTGGGCATAGGAAAAGTTCATAATAACTGAATTCCTTTCCTGAAAAAGACAAAATATATTACTTTGTTTTAAGCTAGTAATGTGGAGAAAACTGTGAGCTTTATTTTTATTGTTTTCCACACTGATACTCACTTTTTTCTACGGGCGTTGTATAATCTGTAAGTGCTAGAGTTGACAAAGGAGGGAAATTCATGGGACATCCACCCACACTTTGAAATGTAAACTTGTTGTTGTATTAGAGTCTCTATCTTGGTCAGGTATTTTTTAAATCAACCCGGTAGAGCCATAGACAGTTGTTTTTGGATAAACATAGAAATTGACCCTTCTGGTGTTAAAGCTTGAAACTTGTGTTTATTTGAGTTTCTTCCTTAGGAAAGGACCTTCAGGCCTCTCAAAAAAGGTATCCAAGAACTGAAAATTAGCAGATCACTTCACCAGATGCCTCCTTGCCCATCCCTAGTTATTGCTTTTTTGCAAATTATTACATTTCTTCCCTGCTATTATAAAAACCCTAGTTTTAGTCAGTCAGGGAGATTTGAGATTGAGCTTCATCTCCCCAGCTGTAGCACCCAATTAAAGCCTTCTTCCTAGGCAAAACTTGTTGTTTCAATGATTAGCTTTCCGGGCGGCCAGCAGTAGGACCTAGACTGAATCCTTGGTATTTTGGTAACATTTTAGTCAAGATGAATATTTGAGTGGATTTTTATAAAAATGTGCCTATATACAGTTTAGGAAAGTTACAGTAACACAAGTTAAATGTTTAAGTGTATTATTTAAAAAATTATACATAAGAGCTGTGCCTGCTTTGACGTGAATAAACAGCTTTAAAAATGGAAACAAAATACCTTTACAACTAAAAAAAATTGTTAAAATTTCAGTAAGAGGGAAAGTAGGAGCCGAGAGTTCAGGTAGAAGGAACAGTAAGAAAGCCATGTTACTGTTTATTAAGATATGGATGGTATTACCTTATTTTTCAACCAGTAAAACACAGCCTACAGATAAGATCATCTTGATTAGCGGATAAAAGTGTGCTGTAAATTGACATTGAACTTTAGCTTGCCCTCAGATCAACCAACAAGGACCTAAATAGATTCCTGAAGAAGAGCAGTCTCTTAATCCCAGGAAGTCAGAGTAAATTTTGTTTACTGCCGACAGGGAAAGTCTATTGAAATGAATACACTAGGGGAAACTAGATTGTAGATTTACCTTTTTTTTTCTCCCTCATGTTAACCCTGACTTAAAAGGTTTTCTCCAGCCTCTTCTAGAATGGTAAAAACCTTTGGATTATTTTAGCAGCTCAGTGGTGACATTTCAGGCTGGCTGCTTCCTTTTGGTTGCTAGGCAGTTCGCCTTTCTCGCAACAGAGGCTGTAAAGTGCCACTGCTGTTGCTGTTGCTGGTAGTGTTTGCCACACATACCTGTTTAGCTCCTGGTGAAATGATGACATTGATGATTCTTTCTCCTGGAAAACCTTTCATCACAGAGATTCATCTCAGGTTGTATTTTGAGCAAGCTGAAAAAGCCTGCTTAACTGTTAATTTGGGATCCAAATATCTTTTTGATTTGTTAATTAATTTTCCACCCATTTCTTTTTCAAGCTGAACACTGAACAGGTTTGCCTCTATCTTGTCACCAGAGGATTTTCCTCCCTTCTTTTCATCTTTGCTGTGATCTATGCAAACAGCTACTGGCCAAAGAAGAGCTTAGCAGAGGGGGAGGTCTCCAAGTCTGAGCTTTGATAAATTCTGGAAATGAGGGGATTGTTTTGTCTGGAAAAGGCATACATTTGTATTCTCTAGCTATGAAATAATGCCTTAACTGTTGTTACTTTTTATTAAAATAACAGGGAGATTTATAGAAACCATAAGAGTAGTTTGATCACGGTCCTAAAATCCTCACAGTTATGTCTTTTTCTATAGAGCTTTATTAAAGAGATGAAGCAGATCTGATCTAGTGTGAATGACAAGGTTTATCCAACCTCTCTGCTTCGTTATTACCTGTAGTTTGTATCTTTCTTCAGTATTTGAACAGAGAATACAAATTAAAATGCAACTTTGCTTACTGAATTTTTGAAATAAGAGTAAAACTATAAAATAACAATTATCTAGAAGAACTATTCATTCTGTGTAGGCGAGTTGTAATATAGCAATGGAGTGTATTTGTTGGGGATGAGCAAGGAATTAAGAGATACTAGAAGAAAGCTCTTTTAAATGAAATTTAGAAGGAAATCTGTCTGTGTGTATATATGTATAATTTTGTGTTTTAAGATATCAGTAGCAAATTGTTGCAGAATTATTCTTGTCTCTTTTTTTTTTTTTTTTTTTTT
>NW_012099543.1:5156991-5194388 GCF_000951045.1 Mandrillus leucophaeus
TTTTTTTAGTAGAGACGGGGTTTCATCGTGTTAGCCAGGATGGTCTCGATCTCCTGGCCTCGTGATCCGCCCGTCTCGGCCTCCCAAAAGTGCTGGGATTACAGGCTTGAGCCACCGCGCCCGGCCTATTCTTGTCTCTTAAGACTTCCTGTGTTACTTAGAGTTGGTGTGAGTCAAATGTAGAATATTGGTATGTGGTATCATAATTAGGAATACTTGTTTTGCAGATGATCTCTATAGGACTTATTTTAGCCCTTATACCAGGCTGAGTTGCCCCTTCCCTTATCTAAGCTTACTGAAAAGATACACAGACCTCAGGGTTTATTAGATGGGTTCAGGTTCTGCAGTTACTTCTTCATGTCTGTGGTAAATTTTTTTTGTGTGTGGGGGGGGAGGGGCAGGATATCATTAAAATAGTGTTTATTTGAGTAAACACAATCTGAATTCTTAATAGGTTATTTATAGTTGACCTTGTGGAATATATTTTATTGATATGGGAATTACCCTGTGCTGAATTACCTTTTAGTATTGGGCCTAGCTAGAAAGGCTGTACCAATCTAAATCGTGGAATTGTATTAAATATGCTGTTACAGAAATGGCTATCCAATTACTGAGATAAATAAGCAGGTCAGAAACAACAAATGAGAAACTTCATACAGTCTTGTGCTTGGCAGCAAGGCAGCCTACGTCCGTTTTATTTATGCAATTGCTGCCACTTTCTTTTCTATTTCTTCTATTTCTCTTTTTGCCCCAGAGCATATAACAATAGTTTTACATATGATTTAACACTTTCTGGGCTTAGGGTAGGATCAGAAAAGGAAGCCAGCCTAGCACAAAGCACTGTAGTTTAGAGGCTTGAACTTTCAGTAAGAAGATTAAATGGGACTAGTTTTAGAAGAGTTGTTCTTGGAATAGATAGCTATGTAAATAAATATATATACTTATGATACTCTAGTCTCTTTGTTTTCATTTGTATTGCCTCAGTGTTATTTTTCTTTCAGGAAATATCCACAACATCCATTGATGTTGGAACCCGAGATTGTGCAAGTGTTCTTTACATCCTGTGTCTCCTGTTTTATGGAGATGTAGAATCATGACTTGGGGAGAAAGTAGCTACATGTTATTTGTAGACTAAAAGAAAACAAAACAGCGCTGTCAAGATTGTGTTAAGCAGTAACTCATATTTACCTCTATGGGAAATAAATTAGTATAAATCTTTTGGGAAGCCATTGAACAATGAAATGTTTGTGTCTTTTGATCTATTAATTTTACTTTTGAGAATGTATTGTAAAGAAATAAATATGGGAAAAGCTTTATGGATAATGGAGTTTATCATGGAACTATTTATAATAGAAAAAATGGGAAATTAAATGACCAACTATAAGGAAATGGCCAAGGAAATCCCAATCAACCAGCTATTGTATAGCCATTAAAAATGTTTACTAGGAGGATAAAACAACATGAAAGATTCTTTTGATATAACTTTCAGTGGTGAAAAAGGTGGAGTAGAACATCTTTTATTTAATATGATTACAAATTGGTAAAATATACCTATGCTTGGTAGAAAATAAGCATATTAAAGGATGGGTAGTGATTGTGTTTGGGTGGCGAAACTATGATTCATTTTCTTTTATAGCAGTTTCAGATTTTTTTCAAATGATCGTGTTCTGTTTTCATAGTGTGCAGAAAGAGTGTCACTTTCCTACCGTCATAAAAATATTATTTTCCTTACAGCATTAAAGGGCAGTATTTAAAGTCAGTTTGCAAGCAGTGGAATAAGATTTTTGTGAAGAAACCTTGTGCAGCATGGATTCTCTACCAGACGAATTTTTTGTGAGGTAAGGCAACAGTCCCCAACGGTGTTGGCACCAGGGACTGGTTTCGTGGAAAACAGTTTTTCCACGGATGGTGGGGGTGCGGGGAATGGTTTTGGGATGAAACTGTTCCACTTCAGATCATCAGGCATTAGATTCTCGTAAGGAGTGGGCAGCTTAGATCCTTCACATGGGCAGTTCACAATAGAGTTTGCATTCCTTTGAGAATCTAACGCTGCTGCTGATCTGACAGAAGGTGGAGCTCAGGTGGTAATGCTTACCCATTGCTCACTTCCTCCTTGCTGTGCAGCCGTTCTTAACAGACCATATACCTACCTGTACTTGTCTGTGGCCTAGGGGCTGGGGACCCCAGAGGTAAAGGATAGGTTGACAGAAACCAGCTGCATTTGTTGTATTCCAAAAGACATAATGTTTGTTTTTTCCACGTAACCTTGGGGAGCTAGTATGAATGGGAAACCCTTATGCTTCAAGGCATTTCAGCAAGTTTGGTTAGTGGGTGATGTAGACTGGGTGAAATCTAATTTTACAAAAGTTCACTAGGGATTACATTCTCACTGAAGAGCTAAGAATTGAAAAATATGCCATACCTTACTGTTCAGTCATTCTCACAAAAATGTTGTATCATTTAACAAGTGCTTACATAGACTTACTATGTCAGCATTGTTTTTAATGCTTTTACATTATGTTTTACTCATAAACCTCATAACGACTCTATGAAGTGAGTGCTTTTATTATCCCCATTTTCTAAAGAGTAATTTAAGCGTGATGCAGAAGACCCTACTGAATTATTCAGTGGGCCAAGTCCATAATGACGTTCTCTTTTCTCCAAGCGGGACAAGTTCAGCCCACCTCTACTTCATATAATACTAAACAAGGTCATATTGGAGATCTCCCTCCAGGCTTGAACTATCTCATATAATAAGCAGTGTGACCTATTAATTTATTTTACAAAAGCATTTACTGATTCCTTGGTGCTTAGGGAATAAAGACTAAGGCAATATTTGTGTACCTAGAGATAGCTTATAATATAGTGGCAAGATATATAAAAAGTAATTATATCTTTAGGCAAATTATATAACTATTAGAGATTCTGTGGCTGTCTATAGGAAGAAAAAATAATTATTGACTAGTGATTGAGTTTGCACAAAGTAACATTTGAACTGATCTTTAAAAAATGAGAAGCATTGTGATGGGTTTACAAGCAAGGGAGGACAAAAGGTCATTTGGCTGAGGTGAGGAAATAGCAAGAAAAAGTACTTAAGAAAAATTCTTGGGGTGTATTTTGACTATGTTGCTAAGAGGTTTTAGCTTTATTTGTACAGAGGAGGAGGTGAGGGTAAGTTGGAGTTACACATCAAAATTTGTAATGGAGCCCATAGAGAATATAGCAGCCCACATGACACTTTTGATTTAGAAGACATGAAGTAGGTTTTGGGCATCTGGATGTTTCAGAAGCTTCACAGTTGATTTTAATATGCTGTGGAATATTAATATGCTGTGGGATTGGGAAGTATTGGGTTAAGGAGGGAATGATCATGAAATGGAGTTTGCTGGTAGAGTATACACTTTAGAACATTTTATACTCTTTCTCAAACCTTGAAAGACTTCAGAATACTGCTGCAGTATTTTTCATTCCTTGATAACACAAAGATATAACTTGTGTTTTGCTTTATTTTTTGTAGGGCAAGTGGGACTTGGAGGAAAAGACAGTTAATAGGTTTCTTTTTACCATGGCACCTTAAAGAGCACTGAGAATCATATTGTGAAATGTTTGCATGTGTGTATCTCCTTTTGTAGAAACTTTCACTAGAAGTTTGAAAACGGATAATACCATTTTATTTATCCATCCCAGTTTACCCCCAACAAAATCAATTAGCATATAGTAGATGATAAATGGTTGTCTGTCAAATGAATACATAAATGTAAAGTCAAATAAGAGAATATAAAGTACAGTTCTGAATAAATCAGTCAATATAAATTTCTCAGTGTTCTCTCTGCTGGTGTTCAGAATTAACATAGAATAAATCATATATGACCCTATATTATGGTTCCTTTATTATGGTTCCTATACAATGGTTCTGTATGCAGGCAAAAGCAATACTACAAATAAGATTTTCAGTTCAGTATATAATACTGCAGTATGTTCACATTTTGAGCTAAGGTTAAAAGCAAAACCTGTCAAGTGATCCCTTATTACCCAAATAGTTAATAGTTTCTAAATATGATACTTTTCTTCAGTTAAAAATATTTTGGAAAACTGGACAATTGTAAGTTTAGGAACCCTAAACAAAAAATAAAATTATCTATTTAAGATAGATCTCTCCCTAACCTGTAATATCTTCATAAACACACAAAACATCAACCTTTTTAAGGCCTTTTTTTCCTTTACCTTGGAACAGTGCTATAAGGTTTTTTTTCCCATTATTTTGGTCTACTGCATATCTATTAAGGATGCAGTGTTTTTCATAATAGGCTTGTTGTTTTCTCTACCACCATCCAGTAAGGGCATGGCCAATTTGTCTTCTTTAACTTGAGTCTCTAAAGAGATATGGCACCTACCACCATTACCAGTCTTTGATGCACTTTTGTTACACTTTCAGACAATAATTCAATTTTTAAGATTCTTTACTACTACAATTTGTGTTCTTTGTGAGAAGATGCTCTTAATATACCTTATTTTCATTTAAAATAGGCATCCTGCTGTGGAGGATCAGAGGAAGGAAGAAACTGAGAATAAGCAAGAAAAATCATCTGGTCAACTGGTAAGAGAAAGTTTAATTTTCATTAAGTTTTAGTTAATTGATAATAACTAATTATATATACAAATGCAGTGATACATCTAGTCACTTTAATTACATGTTAAAATTTTTTGAGTAAGTCTACTTTCCTACCTTCATAAGTAAAATGGTCACAGTTAAATCTTGCTTTGATGATTGATACTTATCTCAAGGTTGTCATTCTAAATACCATTCCTCACCATAACTAAAAGTTAATTAAAAAATTGAATGGAATCATCCAGAAATAGCCCAACAATCAATTTTAAGAAATCCCTCATTTGTTTTTTGAAGGGAAAATTAAAGCAAAACAAAACCTATACACATATAAAGAAAACACACATACACACATACAGAATTTCATTTGGTAAGAAGTTTGAGTCATTTCTGAAGTTAAGTTTATTCTTTATTTTTATTATGTTTATGGTTAGAACTTCTAGGTCTAAATGAAAGAGAATAATTCTGAATTATACATAAAAGGCTTTTATTACCAGTGATATGCTTTTATGGTAGTTAAAACTAGTTGTATGAACATCATATGTTCATATATTTTGTGAAAGACTGGTGAAGAGATATTTGTTTGTTAGGTTCTCGTTAGTATAATTTTACCGTCTACATAGTTTTATATAATGATTGATGTCCACTTGTTAATGAGTGTATTAGTCTGTTCTCATACTGCTATAAAGAACTACCTGAGACTGGGTAATTTATGAAGAAAAGGAGTTTAATTGAATCACAGTTTGTTAGGCTGGACAGGAGGTAGCATGGCTGGGTAGTCCTCAAGAAACTTACAGTCATGGGAGAAGGCAAAGGGGAAGCAAGCATGCCTTCACATGGCGGCAGGAGAGAAAGAGACCAAAGGGGAAGGTGCCACACACTTTTAAACAACCATATATTGTGGGAACTCTATCATGCGACAGCACCAGGGAGATGATGCTAAACTATTAGAAACCACCCCCATGATCCAGTCATCTCCTACCAGGTCCCTCCTCTACTGCTAAGAATTACAATTCAACATGAGACTTGGGTAGGAACATGTTTGTGGGAACGTGGGTAGGAAAGTTTGCAGAGGTTATCCTGCAACTTAGGAGAGGAAAATATATAAACATAAAATAACCATGGTATTCACCTGCATGAGGTTATCACTGTAAAAAATGCTGCAGAGGAAGTACGCTATATGCACGTGTATGTAGGGTTGTACAGTTGAGCAAAGGCAAGAATCGGGACTAGATCCAGAAAAGACATTTCTAGATACAGAATCAGGAATACAAAAAGCAAGCAAGGTGGACACTTTGACCTGAATTTTGTTGAGATATTTAATCAATTTTGCCAAGATGGATTAAGCATCAAATATTTTGACCACTAACTTAAATTAAAAATGTGGACCACGCATGGTGGCTCATGCCTGTAATCCCAGCACTTTGGGAGGCTAATGTGGGCGGATTTATTGCATAAGCTCAAGAGTTTGAGACCAGCCTTAATAATATGGCAAAACATTGTCTCTGCTAAAGATACCAAAGTTAGCCAGGTATGATGGTGCATGCCTGTATTTCCAGCTACTTGAGGGGCTAAGGTGGGAGGATCACTTGTGCTTCGGAGGTCAAGGCTGCAGTGAGCTGTGTTCGTACCACTGTACTCCAGCCTAGGTGACAAAGCAAGACCCTGTAGGCATGACACTTATAATATTTCCTGTTGAAAAATTTTTATTCATACTGTAATCTTACCTTTGTATAAATTTGTTAATTAGTATCAGATGATTCTACAGGTACTTTTGACTAGAATTGACCTTTAGTTGGAATTATATGCACGACTGACATTGGTCATTCTTTATAAGGGGTTTTTCTAGTTACTTGGTAGAATTTTTTTTTAACTTTTTGAAAAATTTCAAACCTGTAGAAAAGTTGCAAGAATAATAAAATGAATAGTAGTACAGTGGATATCCTTCATAGAGAGTTAGTAAACTGTCAACATTTTTCTACATACATAATCTTAAGAAATGCTATGAAATCTAAAATATATATATTGAATATAGATAGGGATGGAGGAATCTTAATTTAGCACTCAAACCCATTTTTTACAACAATAACCTCATACAGGTGAATACCGAATACCATGGTTATTTTATGTTTATATATTTTCTCCTCTAAGTTACTGGATAATCTCTGCAAACTCTTTTCCTTGTGGCAATTAACTAGGGAAAAGAAAGGCAAAACACCATCATTGAGATTAGGCAGTAGTCCTGCAGTGGACTTTATTGGTTTCTAGTTACTTTCCTGTGTGGCTCCAGGTCTGTTAGAGAACTGAAAGTGAGTTAGCCCATACAAGGGCATTTTCAGCATCTCAAGCTCTATGGGGTGTCTGCAATAAGAAGTTCTTATTTTCGGAGATCAACAGCAATATGATTTATATTCCTAGAGTTTCCACAGAGTGTAAGAACTCTGGTTTCTTGTTAAGGTTTGAAGGAAGGCCATCATCCATCTGTTCTAGGCCATTTATCCATCTCTGTTGTCCACTAGTTCTTCACAACTAATGTTAATAAATATTCCAGCAGCACTTGATTGTGTAGTTATCAATTAACAATTACTAATGCCTTATTCTGTAAGAATAAATTCCTGAAGATTATTACTATTTACACAGCTCTGACTAAATTGAGATGTTGAGTCATTCTACTTTACTACTTTGTTTACAGTTTAAACCGTTACAGCTATTCATTTTCAAATTGCTGTGTGTGAAGTATCAGTCATATAATGTAAAAAGCACATTTAGATATATTTTCATGTTACAGAGAATAATATATGTAATATTTTAAGTTCCTAGGAAACAAAGAACATATATTATTCTTCCTTAGATGTTTTTGTAGTTCTGTCATAGAAGCTAGGAGAACAAGGGAAAATGAGCTTTGTTCCTTTTTTAATGCTTTGGCTGATTTTAGAATTAGAGTGAATGAGAATATGCATAATTGTGTAAATTTTAATCAATAATGTCTTCTAGGACAAACAAGAAAAGGACATAGCTACTGATCTTGTTCCTGTTAACCTACTATTAGAAGTGAAGAAGTTATTAAATGCAGTTAATACTCTACCAAAAGGTGTGGTTCCTCAAATTAAGAAGTTCTTACAAGAAGATTTTTCCTTCCAAACTATGCAGGTAACATCGTAAGTTGTTATTTGGGACAGAAGTGCAGCTGTCTGTATATGACTTTTTTAATTGAAATTATTTTTAAACCACAGTGTAGCCAAGGTCTTGAAAAAAATCTCTATCTTACTTCTTGTAAAGGACTTTGTTGTCAACCTTGACTATAGACTTTAAAAAAATTGAACAAATAGAGTCATTTGGTGCTAGCCTTTTAAAAATAATGGTAGGAATGTGGGTTGGTAGCTTGGAAACTGTTGACTACAAGGTCTGGTGTTTATTCCAGTCCTACTATTAACCTGTAACATGCCACTCTGGGACAGAGGACTGCTTTTGGTCTCCTAACTCATAAAATGTTAACACATTTGGCCAGACACAGTGGCTCACGTCTCTAATCCCAGCACTTTGGGAGACCGAGGTGGGTGGATCACTGAGGTCAGGAGTTTGAGACCAGCCTGGCCAACATGGTGAAACTTGTTCTCTACTAAAAATGCAAAAATCAGCCGGGCATGGTGGCACATGCATGTGGTCCCAGCTACTTGGGAGTCTGAAGCAGGAGAATCGCTTGAACTCAGGAAGTGGAGGTACAGTGAGCCGAGATCATGCCATTGCACTCCTGCCTGAGAGACAGAGCAAGACTCTGTCTCAAAAAAAAAAAAAAAAAGTTAACACATTTGTAAACAATGCATTTTTAAAAAATCATATGGAAAGTTTTGGAATTATTTGTATAATAAATATTCTGGAAGCTATATTATAGATTTCCATCTTGAAAGTCTTTTTTCTGTATAATTTGTGGTAACTTTCAATATAAGAAGGATACCATTTCTTAAATTAATGGAGTTTTCTGAAGTTAAAGAAAATTATATACTCTTTTCTTTGTGGCAGTTAACTAGGGAAGAGAAGAATAAAGCACCGTAGTTGTCTTGAGAAGGCTACATTTGTCTTTCTATGAAGGAATATATGGTTATTTCTATGAAACACATTAATACTATTATGATTAAAAATTCAAACAAACTGAAGCTATTCATAAGACTTTTTGCACAATTATAATCTTAACCGAGATAATTTACCATAGTATAAGTGAATTCTGGCTAGAAATTGATAGAATAATGTCACCATTTCCCTCTTATCTTTTGGAAATCACTTGCAAACAGTAAGATGGAAATCAGTAGCCTTCAGATATGCAAAAAATAGCAACTAGAAGGTAAAAATAGAAGAATAGTACAGTCATCTTTTGGTATCTGTGGGAGGTTAGTTCCAGGACACCCCCAGTACAAAAATCCAAGGATGCCCAAGTCTCTTATATAAAATGACATAGTATTTGCATACAGCCTGTACACATTCTCCCGTATACGTTACATCATCTCTAGATTACATCTAGGTATTGCATACCTAATACAGTGTAAATGCTATGTAAATAGTTGTTATACTGTATTGTCTTTTCAATTTTTTTAAATTATTGTATTCTTGCTATTTATTTATCAAATATTTTCAGTCCATGGTGGGTTGAATGCATGGAAGCAAAACCTGTGGATATGGAGGGCGAACTGTACTTATTTATAATGATAACAAAAGTAAAATACTTAAGAAATGTACAAGATAAACTAGTATTTCTTTAAGCTTGTTCTAAACCACTTACATGAGAATATCTGACCCCTGTACCAGTCCTAAAGAATCAAAATCTCTGGAGATAGATCTTCGAATTTGCATTTTAGTAAGTACTCAAGCACTGATTGTACTCACATTAAATTTAGAAATCAATACTCCATATTAAAACAATAAGTAAAACTCTAAAACAATCTCTAAAACTCTATTAAGGGTAAGAAATGAGGACCTGAATGGAATAGTACATGTAGGAAGACACAGTATGTTAAAGCTGTCAATTTTCTATAAATTAAAATCCATAAATATTGCAGGATTCCACTAAAATAATAGGATTTTTTTGGTTAGTGTCACTAAATGCTAAGTCTAAAGTTCACATGAGAAATAAGAGGAAAAATAGCCAAGAAAATTAAGAAAAGTGTAAAGGAACAGGGCTGAGAATTTGCCCATTTAAAACATTAAAAGTTATTATGAAGCTCTAATAACTAAAAGATTGTGTTACTTGTTCTTTATACCTCAGACATACCTAGAAAATAGAAGATAAGTTCCAGAAGTAGGATCAAATATGTACAGAACCTTTATGAATGATAAGATGATAAAAATAGACAATACTAAAGGAAAAAGACAAGTCAGTCTCAGTGGGATATTTTAACGTACTTCTCTTAATAACTGATATAACATGGACACAAAATTAGTAGACCTATAGCAGACTTGCTCTAATTGAGACATACATGTATAAACATTGCACCAGATAGTGGCAGAGTATGCATTCTTTTTAAGTGCACACAGAACATTTACAAAAATTGACCGTATACTAGGTCACAAAGCAAGCCCCATCAGATTTCAAAGTATCAAAACATACAGAGTATGTTCTCTAACTACTGTTCAGTTATTCTAGAAATCAATAAAAGAGATAATCTAGAAAACTGGATATTCATAAGGTAAGATATATACCTCTAATCTAGGTAACCAATTGGTCAAAGAAGAAATCACAATAGAAGTTAAATACATTTTTGAACTGAATAAAAATATATATCAAATCCTGTGTTATTAGATAAAGCTGAGCTTCAAGGAGAATTTGTAGCTTGAGATGTAAATATTAGAAAAAGCAAGATTGAATATCAGTTACCTAAGCATGACATTCAAGAAGTTAATGGAAGAACAGCAAATTAAAAGCACTTGAAAAGGAAGTAATAAGGATAGTTAGAACGAATGAAATCTATTTAAAGCATAAAATAGAAAGGATCAATAAATCCCAAACTTGCTTTTATGGAAAGACCAATAAAATTGACAAAGGCATAATAAGTATGTCCAAAAAAGAAAGCAAAAATATCCAAAATCATGAATGAACATGAAAACATAAATACAAATACTGTAGTCATTGAAGATAATAGAGATAATTCTACTACTTGGAGTAGCTACCTGGTTTGTCTCATAGCAACCTTCCTCTGTGAAGAACTGGGAAAACTGGACAAATTTTTTTCTAGTAATTCTTATTTTTACTTTTCTAGTAAATTATTTAATTCAACCTGGGATAGAGATGATTCCAACCTTTACTTAGTTCTTTGAGGAAGGGTCAGTTTCTCTATCTTTTGTAGCAGATTCTGTCAGTGCCCTTCCCATACCAATTGGACCCTACCTATATTTTTAGTATGCTCTGGACAGTTCTAGTTTTCCATATCTATATCTGTATGCCTCAGGGCCTTTTTTTCTAGAACAGGAGAAAGCTACTTCTCCTGTTTAGAAGACCCAAGGAATTAATATTCCCCCATCACGACAGAAAGCACTCAATCAGTAGGTCTTGGGAGTTATTATATAAATATCCCAGTTGCATCTTCCCTTGAGTTGGTTAATACTGAGGTTTTTATTTTTGAGTTTTCTGAAATTTCCTAGTTGTAATAACTGCAGTGGCCCACCATGGGTAACTAGCATAATAACACATCTTTTAATTAAAACCTACTTTTCTTCACTTTATTACTTCTCTACTTTCCTACCATTGTCTCGGTACCTCCCAAATAAACTATTTCCATTGAAATCCTTGAATTACGGTCTGCTTCCGTTGGAACCAAAACAGGGCCTCAATCAAAAGAATGGGCTGTTTACTGGGGCTGCTCCTCCTTATAGACCATGTGCTCCAATATTCCACCAAACCTTGCAAATCTGCTAAAGGCTGTGCCACAACTGAATATGGCAGTTACTTTAATGAGAAAAGTAGCTTAAAAGTCAGGTCTCCAGAGATTGCCTTTCAGAGGTTTTTATTTTCATTGTCCTAGTAGTTTTCCATTGCTTTCAGATAATTAGTTTTTATATGCTGTCTGGGTGTTTTAGTTATTTTCATTGGGGAGACTGATCTGAAACCACCTAGGCTGTTTGACAGAGGTGGAACTTCAGTATTATGTTTTATATTTCTATTCAAATTCAAGAGATGTTGTTTGAGCTTGGAATGTAGGTGAAATTCTTGGCTAGAAATGTAAATTTGGAAACTGTCAGGGTGTAGACACTATTTAAAATTGTGATAGAGGGTTACTTTACCTAGAAAACATGTATTGATAGAGAAGAGGCGCATTAAATTGATTGTTAGGGAGACTGAAATAAAGTATCTAGTCAGCTAGGAAAAAAAACAGGAAAATATTATATATGGAAACCAAGTTATGGAAGTGTAGATTAAATTTTCCTTGCAGATTATACATTATTAAACAGATTACATAATTTAAACCAAGCACTTGTGGGTAGAAAACATTGGGGAATGGACACAAAGACATAGTCCTGCCTTCCATTTCAACCATGTAAATAAACTATAGTACATAATAAAGCTTGCATTAGCTCAGTTGCAATCAGATTGTAGCATAAAATGGTTTACCCTTGTATTGGTATTAATGCCAGCATTCCTGTTTACCACAGGTTCAGGGCTGGAAGATTTTAGCTATGTCACACAATAGAAGGTATGAGAGTGAAGTGGGATTACCCCTTTCCTCTGAAGTAGGTGTGAATGTTGCCAACCCCTTGGCAGGTATAGGAATACCTTTTTAAAAAAATGTTTTAAAGAGGCTGGGCGCAGTGGCTCACGCCTGTAATCCCAGCGCTTTGGGAGGCCGAGGCAGGCAGATCACGAGGTCAGGAGACCAAGACCATCCTGGCTAACATGGTGAAACCTCGTCTCTACTAAAAATACAAAAAATTAGCCGGTCGTGGTGGTGGCCGCCCGTAGTGCCAGCTCCTCAGGAGGCTGAGGGAGGAGAATGGTGTGAATGCGGGAGGCAGAGTTTGCAGTGAGCTGAGATTGTGCCAGTGCACTCCAGCCTGGGCGACAGAGCGAGACTCCGTCTCAAAAATAAATAAATAAATACATAAATACATAAATAAAATTTAAAATTGTTTTAAGGAAATAGTTACAAATGACATTCATCAGACTACTTAAAAACAAACATGAGAACATTGTATCTGGTTGGTATGGATTTCTTTTTTTTTTTTTAAACCATCTTCATCTCTATTTTTAAAATTTTCTCCAATGAGCATGAATTATTTGTATCATGTAAACATATGTAGATGTTTGTTCAGACTTATAGACATTTTTAACTGAATAATTTTCCACAGAGAGAAGTTGCAGCTAACAGCCAGAATGGTGAGGAAATTGTTCCTGCTTTGACTTTACGTTTCTTGATTATGCAACTAGAAGCAGCACTTAGGAAAATTCAAGCTGCCAATTATACTGTAAGTGTTTTCTTTTTGAAAATTTGATATAATGGACTTGATCAACGTTTCTCAGTGAGAAAACAGCCAATGCATGCTTATTTTAAGGTGTGGGCCAATTTTTAATTTTCTCTTTTACCTCTAGAAAAGGGTATGTATAAATTGATTCCTTCCTGTGTCTTGTACTTTCTTATATGACTTTTGGATAACTTATATGTACTTTCTTATGTGACTGGTTCTGTAATAAGCCTATTCTAGTCTCCTTCCCTACCACAAAGTTGTTCATCTTAAGAGAAACTTGAACTAATAGAAATGGGCTTTCCCAATTAGAAATGGAGAATCATAAAGTTAAAAAAACAAGCCAAGTATAGAAGGACAAATACTGCATGATGTCATTTGAATGTGGAATCTAGGCGTTGAACTCACAGAAGCAGATGGTACAATGGTGGCTAGGAGTAAGGGGTCAGAAGTACAGATTGAAGAGATGTTGGTCAAAAGATACAAAATTTCAGTTAGATGTGAAGAATAAGTTCAAGAGATCTGTTGTACAACATAGTGACTATAGTTAATAACTATAATGTATTATAATCCTGAAAATTGCTTAGAGTAGATTTTAAGTATTTTCACCACACAAATGGTAAATTTGTGACGTTATACATATGTTAATTAACTTGAGTTAGTCATTTCACAATGTGTACATATTTTATAATGTCATGTGTATGATAAATATATACAATTTTTATTTATCAATTTAAAAAGAAAAAAAATTCTGTCTTTTTTAACCATAATTAATCAGTTTCTCTTTCTTCTGAGATTTCTGTATTTGTAATAGTTGGAATTTCTGTTAGAGGTAAAATTAACAAAATGTATTTATGTGTTTGAGATCAAATGATACTTTAGAAATAAATAGGGTTATCTTCAAAACAGGACTACCCAGACACCAAAAAAAGGAGCCTAAGACATTAACTCCCATATTATAATGATGTACAAAGAGATGGAAAAATAATTCTTATTTAGGACTCGAGATTAGGGTTCTTACAGGGTGAGTTACACCATTCAGAAGGAGATTCTAGTTGGGCTCCAATGAGGAAACAAAGAAAATGGGGGGTTTGCATTTTGTAATCCTGAACTTTGGGGATATGGCAGACCTGCTGTTTCTCCCACTGACCAGATTGCCAGTCAGTGAAACAAATCAATGTGAAATCATCCTTAACAGGTACCCATTGCTTAGCCTTCTTTACTTAGACATTACTTCAAAGATGAGTCTTAGACTAGGAAATGGAAGAGTTTCTCCTTCGTAGCTCTTGGTAGTACTTGTGAGCAGAAGTGGCATTGTCATGATCAAAGCAGTCCATTGCTGTATCTAAATTATCTGTCCTTCAAGGCCACCAAAAAGGGATAAGACAACCTTGTAGGAGGCAAGAGTGGATTATGTATTATGGGGGTGCAGTTGCCAATGGCATCTCTATATTAATTTTGTTCTAGTTCTTGGAATAATCTTTGCTAATGGGGAGAAGGTAGGAGAAAAGGACAGGGGCTTTAGGTTAAAAATGTACAATTTGCATCTATAAATTCCAGATATTTTCCTCCTCTAATTATAGCATTACCACAATTCTGTATCTTACCTTGTTCTTAGAAATGTTTTATTCAGAATTATATTAGCCAGTCTCTGTTGTGTTATTCATGAAGCTGTTTTCTTTTAATTACAAAATAATCGCTCACATTTATTTAGTGTTTGCTATACGACAGCCACTGTTCTAAGCGCTTTGTAAAAATTAGCCCTTTTACTGTTCGTGACTACCCCATCTTAGGGCACAGAGGTTAAATAACTTGCTAACTTGACCAGGTAGTAAGTAGTGGAGTCAGGATGCAGTCCTTGGCTCTAGATTCTGTGGTCTGAACTACAACATTTTACTGCCTCTTCAAGGATGGGGATTTTAAGGTGGGAACCACTTAGATGTTATGGGGAGTTTATATTAATAGACTCACTTAGTCCATCAAGAACAAACACACATGTCTATCTCCACTGAGATCAGTTTGAAGCCAAATTTCTAATCCCAGTCAGTTATCTCCTCATCGAATACTGTTGATCATTAGAAGCATGCAAGGTGAGAGTATACAGTTAGATCAGTATAAACAGAAAGCTTATGGGCCAGGCGCGGTGGCTCATGCCTGTAATCCCAGCACTTTGGGAGGCCGAGGCGGGCGGATCATGAGGTCAGGAGTTTGAGACCGGCCTGACCAACGTGGTGAAACCCCGTCTCTACTAAAAATACAAAAATTAACCAGGCGTGATAGCATGTGCCTGTAATCCCATCTGCTCAGGAGGCTGAGGCAGGAGAATTGCTTGAACCCAGAAGGCAGAAGTTACAGAGAGCCAAGATTGCACCACTGCTCTCCAGCCTAGGTGACAGAGTGAGACTCCATCTCAAAAAACAAACAAACAAACAAAACAGAAAGCTTATATCCTGTGGATATTTATGATTCTATGTACCTAGAAAAATCTTGTTTATGGTATGGGGAAATCTTGATGAAAAAGGGTAATGTGACAAAAGATAGGGTTATAATCTTCAGTCAATATAGAGCTTAAGAGCAGAGGAGTCCAGGGTTCTCCAGAGAAACCAGACTGGTTTTTGCTCTGTGTGTGTGTGTGTGTGTGTGTGTGTGTGTGTGTCTATGTGTCTATGTGTCTGTGTGTGTGTTCTGTTTTATATATATAAAACATACACACAAATACTTACATACACATATACATATACATGATTATAAGGAATATATATGTGATTTATTATGAGGAATTGGCTCATGTGATTATAGAGGCTCAGCAAGCCCCATGATCTGCTTCTGTAATCTAGAGACCCAGGAACGCTTGTGGTATAACTCATCCCAGTTCTGAAGGCAGAGAACTAGGTATAAATCCAAGGATGAAGGCAGAAGTTGAGATGAGATGTCCCAGCTCCAGCAAGTAGGCAGGGAGCAAAAAGGGATGAATTCTTCCTTCCTCTACTTTCTGTTCTATGCAGGCCTTAATGGATTGGATGGTGTCCACCTACATTGGAGAGGGCAACCAGTTATACCCAGTCTACCATTTCAAAGGCAGTTTTCATCTGGAAACACCCTCAGAGACACACCCAGAAACAATATTTAATCTGGGCATCCTGTGGCCAGTCAAGTTGACACGTGAACTTAACCATCACAAATACAACAGACAGAGAGGTCTTGGTGTACCCCTCACACAGTTTCCCTCAATAGTTACATAATTACATTACTCCAGAACATATTTTTAAAAAACCAGGAAATTGATGTTGGTTCATGGGGCTTTGTGTCTGGAGTCTCCAAGACCACCCTCATATTCAGAGATTTGCTAGAAGGACTGGACTCAGCATATGGTTATACTAATATCTAAGATTTATTACGGTGATGTGATAAGGATATATAGTAGATCATATGGGGAAAAGACACAGGTGAAGTCTGAGGAAAGCCATCTACAGGTTCCTCCATATTTTCTCCCTTCAATGAGAAGCCACACAGCATATACGGCCACCTCCAGCAATGCAAATATGGCAACATCCACAATGTTTCTGCCCAGGGAAGCCCATAGGAAACTCAGTGATCAATATTTTTATTGGGCATTGGTCATCTAGGTACCTGCTGCCTGGCATGTATCAAAATTCCAGACTTCCAGAAGAAACTCCCAGGTGCTCAGCATAAATCACATTGTTTGCACAAATAGTCTAGACGTAGCAAGGCACCTTTATCAGTTAGGGAACAAAGTTCCCAGACATCAGCAAAGATCAACTTTGCAAGCAGGCCTTAATAAGGATAACAGCCTCAGGCCAGCTGTGTTAGCTTTTTAATGCCCAGACTTGTATAGTTCTGTGCCATGTTATCAAATGTGTACATTTGTGTAACTACTACTGCAATCAAGATAAAAGAACTATTCCACCACCACAAAAATCTCTCTTATGACTTTTATGGTCACACCCACCTCTCTCCCTCTACAATTCACTGATCCCCAATCTATCTCATCTCAGTAATTTTGCATAGACCATTTTTTGTGAAGGAAATATCCACATGGTTTGATTTTTCAATGAAGAAGTGATAAGCTTTATGTCCATACTATTTTGCAGAATTCATGTGGGAGAGTAAAGAATTTTGATTTAAAAGATCATTGTTTTCTTGTTTTGTTTTGTTTTTGTTTTGAGATGGAGTCTCACTCTGTCACCCAGGCTGGAATGCAGTGGCACGATCTCAGCTCACTGCAGCCTTCGCCTCCTGGGTTCAAGTGATTCTCCTGCCTCAGCCTCCCGAGTAGCTGGGACTACAGCACTTACCACCACACCTGGCTAATTTTTTGTATTTTTAGTAGAGACAGGGTTTCACCGTGTTGGCCAGGATGGTCTTGATGTCCTGACCTTGTAATCTGCCCGCCTCAGCCTCCCAAAGTGCTGGGATTACAGGCATGATCCACCGCGCCTGGCCAGATCATTGTATTTTTAAAGGTGGATGGTAGATACTTCAGTGTTCATTATATTATTATTTAATGTGCTCTTGATACCTAAAATATTACATATTAAAAGAGAGAGTGAATGAGAGTTTTTGAAAGGTTTAATGTAACAAATTTTTATACTTTTTTTAACCAGTTTTTTAAAATTTTTATTTTTAATTTTTGTGGGTACATAGGTGTACATTTTATGGGGTACGTGACATACTTTGATGCAGGCATACAATATGTAATAATCACATCAGGGTAAATGGGCTATCCATCACCTCAAGCATTTATCCTTTGTGTTACAACAATCCATTTATACTCTTTTTCTTATTTTAAAATGTACAACGAATTATTGTTGACTGTATAATCATTTCAATTGATGCTGAAAAAGTAGGGTTGGTATTTTTGTAGAGATAGTATCTCACACTATTGCCCACTTAGGTTAAAATGGGTTATGTACAAAATATAGGCAATAAATGCTGGTGAGGATGTAGAGAAGAGAGAACCCTCTTACACTGTTGGTGGGAATGTAAATTAGTAAAACCATTATGGCAAGCAGTTTGGAGGTTCCTCAAAAAACTAAAAATAGACCTACCATAGGATCCAGCAATCCCACTGCTGGGATATACCCAAAGGAAAGAAAATCAGTGTATCAAAGAAGTATTTGCATTCTCATGTTTATTGCAGCACTGTTCACAGTAGCCAAGATTTGAAAGCAACATAAGTGTCCATCCAGATGAATAAATAACAAAAATATGGTACGTATACACAGGGGAGTACTATTCAGCCATAAAAAAGAACAAGATGCCCCCCAGCACTTTGAGAGACTGAGGTGGGAGGAGCACTTGAACCTGGGAGTTTAAGACCAGCCTGGGCAATGTATTGTGTGAGACCCCATCTCTACAAAAAAAAAAAAAATTAAAAGAATGAGATCCTGTCACTTGAAACAACATGGATGGAACTGGAAGTCATTGTGTGAAGTGAAATAAACCAGATAGAGAAAGACAAACTTTGCATGTTCTCACTCATTTGTGGGAGCTAAAAATGAAAACAAGTGAACTCATAAAAATAGGAGAAGAAAAATAGACAGTAGAATGATGGTTACCAGACACTGGGAAGGGTAGGAGGGGGTTGGAGAGACTGTGGTGAATTATTTAGCATGTCAGTTGCTTTTATAAGCTCCAGAATTTCTACTTGATTTTTAAAAATTATTTTCAATCTCTTTGTTAAATTTATCTGATAGGATTCTGAATTCCTTCTCTCTGTTATCTTGAATTTCATTGAACTTCCTCAAAACAGCTGTTTTGAATTCTGTGTCTGAAAGGTCACATGCTTGTCTCTCTGGTATTGGCAACTGTTGCCTTTTTTAGTTTGGTAGAGTCATGTTTTCCTGGATGGTCTTTATGCTAATGGATGTCCATCGATGTCTAGGCATTGGAGAGTTAGGTATTCATTATAGTCTTCGCTGTACAGCCTTGTTTTGTACCTGTCCTTCTTGGGAAGTCTTTCCAGGTATGCAAAGGGACTTGTGTATTGTGATCTAAGTCTTTGGTCACTGCTGCCATATCTACATTAGGGGACACTCTAAGCCCAGTAACCCTGTGGCTCTTGCAGATTCGCAGAGGTACCATCTTGGTAGTCTTGGGTAAGATCTGGAAGAACTCCTTGGATTACTAGGCAGAGACTCTCCTTCTCTTCTCTTCCTTTACCCCAAACAAACAGCACTCTCTCTGTGCTGAGCTGCCTGGAGCTGGGGGAGGGGTGACACAAGCATTCTTGTGGCCACAACCACTGAGACTCCAAAACCAGCGCAGTACTGGTTCTTGCTCAAACCCTGTGGTGACCACTGCCTTGCTACCACCTATATTGAGTCTCTCCTTTCTGAGCAGTGCGTTTCTCTCTGGCCCAAGGCAAGTGCACAAGTGTCAGACAGGACTCAAAGTCTGGAAGTGGGAACCCCAGAAGCCCACTTGGTGCTCTTCCCCACTGTGGCTGAGCTGATACCCAAGCTGCAAGACAAAGTCCCCTTTACTTTTCCCTCTGCTTTTCTCCAGCGGAAAGGCGTCTCTCACCATAGCCACCGCAGCTGGGAATGTGTTGGGTCACACCTGAAGCCAGCATAGCTCTGAGTCTCACCCAAGGCCCATGGCGTGTACTGCTACTGCTGCTAATTATTCAGGGCCCAAGGGCTCTTTAGTCAGCGGGTAATGAACCCTGCCAGGATTGGGTTCTTACCTTCAAGGCAGTGGATTCTTTTCTGCCCCAGGGTGTGTCTAGAAATATTGTCTTGGAGCTAGAGCCTCACGATTCTACTGTGGCTGAACCAGTATTCAAGTGGCAAGGCAGAATCGTCTTATACTGTTCTCTCTCCTCTGCTCAAGCAGAGGGAAGGTGTCTCTCCCAGACATGTGGGTTGTTTTCCCTTGAGTTAGAGGGGTGACATAAGCACTCCCTTGCCTACCCCATCTGGTATCTTACTAGGTTGCGTACACCACAAATCCACTGGCTCCAAGCCCAGCACAGCACCAGGACATGGCCAGGAACTGCAGTCTTTGTGGCCTAGACTGCCTTTTATTTAGGACCCCAGAGCACTTTGGCCCACACTGGCAAGGCTTGCTGGAACTCAGGCTCTGACTGCTGGGATGGGCGATTTGCCTATGGCTAACACTTGTCTAAATGCTGCCTCCATGATCGCTGACTGAGTTCTGCTCAGTGTGGCTTTCTGATGTGACAGGGCAGCACTGAGTTCCAATGCAAAGTCCCACAGTCACCGTGCTTTCCTTCCTCCAAGCGCAGATTCTCTTTCTGTGCCACATAGCTGTAGTCAGGGGATGGAGGAAGGGATGGTGTAGGCAACTTAAGACTGTCTTTCCTACCCTCTTCAGTGCCTCTTCCCTTAATATGATGTTCAAACCAGGTAATGTGATCACTCACCTGATTTTTTTTTCTACGAAGGGGCTTTTCTGTGGGGTAGTTGTTCAGTGTGGTGTTCCTGTGTTGGGGACGATTGTTGGAGCTTCTATTTGGCCATCTTTGTTCCATATCCTTTCCTTTGATTAAATTTTAATGTTTTATTTTGAGATTATTGACTATCCTGTTTCTTCTTCCTGGGTCAAATTATCAAATATATCTAAAATATAGTTATTATTAGATGACTGATAATGTTATGATAATTTTTACTTGTTTTAATAATTGTTAATTAAGCTTAGGATATTTAATTAAGCTTGTTGTACTGAAAAGCAGCTTAGTCTAAATAACGAATTAACATACTTTTTTTTCTTTTTAGGCACACCAGATTAATATTGGTTATTATTTGACATTACTGTTTTTGTATGGAGTAGCACTCACTGAAAGAGGAAAGAAAGAGGTAACATGTTATTTGCCCTTTATAAATCTTTTTACATCTTAGAATAATCAGGCCAAAGATTATAATATGAAACTAAAAATATTAAAAAAGGAATTAGCTTATAACTTCATTTCTTTTATTTATCTTTTAAATGCTTACCATTAATGTAAAATAAAAAATTATTTAGCTTCTTTCACTTGCATAATACACTTTAATCCATTTTCTAGTATAGCTTAATCCCTCTGGTTTTAATCTTATCCCTTTTGTAAAATATGAATTTTACCTCAAGTTCTTTGTCAAACTTAAGTGCAAATAAGTACAAATCTGGGAATTAACTAGATAATTTCTAAGGGTTCTGTTGAATTTAACATTTCTTTTTCTGATTTTTAATGATTTCTCATATTTTCTTCATAGCTTTGATATTTCTCTTATATTTTCTTCCCAAATCTGTATTTTTGACTTCAGAAATTAACTATATAAATATGACTTGTTAATTAGGTAAAGTAGAATTGATAAGCAGTCAAACTGAAAACATTTCTATTTTAAATAATTTCATGTAGTGCTAATTATTTAGTGTGAAGTACTAGAGAATATTTTAAAAGTAAGGCCATGCAGCATTTTTCCAGCTTTTTTTTTCTAGAGAGACTGAGGCCATTATGCCTCAGTTTTATTGAAGCATCTATTATAATAGATCCCGATATTTACTTCCAGACCTATATTGTTTATGATTAAGGTGGTGATTCCCCAAAAGATTCTATATCTATGGGCAAGAAGTCACTTACTTTCTATTTGAAATACTGTGAAGAATTGTGCTCCCATTAGGAAGAATGATAAAGAATTGTGCTCTAACAGTTATCAGAAACGCCCTTATTTTGGCCAGTAGTACTTGCCAGTTATGTATGTGTATGTATGTTTTTAAAAGATGGGGTCTCACTATGTTGCCCAAGCTGGACTTAACTCCTGGGCTCAAGCAGTCCTCCTGCTTCAGCCTCATAAGGAGTTGGCACTATCGGTGTGCACCACAATGCCTAATTGCCAGTTTGAGATACACAAATTGTTGTTACCATCTTAATATTCACTTTGAAATATTGGTTAAAAGAAGGTCTTAAGTTTATTTATAAATAAATATTTTAAACACTGACTACATGATCTTTGTAGTCACATACAGAGATGCCAGGATTCAGAATGTGAATAAATGACCAGATGGTTGGATTATTTTTAAAGCTGCCCTAATTTCTCCAGTTTGAGAAATAATTGTTTATTGTAAAAGAAAAAAAATGACTTTTACATCAGCCAAACCTAGTTTTATGTTACTACAGGATTATACAGAAGCTGAGAATAAATTTCTGGTGATGAAGATGTTGATCCAAGAAAATGAAATTTGTGAAAACTTTATGTGTTTGGTTTATTTTGGACGTGGTTTACTACGATGTGCTCAAAAGAGGTAAGGATTTTAATTAACGGGTAGATGTTGCCTGTGAAGTCTCAGCATTGTGAAATGGAAGTAAGTGTGCTCAGTATACCAGGCATCGTGACATTTGTGCTCTACTGGTTTATCCTTTTCTTCTTTGGCTATTTGTATAGATAATTTCTTTAATGTAGTTGAGAATATTAAATAGCAAACTTAACTGGCGTGTTAAGTTTGACCATAGCAATAAAAGACAGTCTAGCATTAACATTAGGAGCATAGGCTTTAGAGTCTGATAGACCTGGGTTCAGCTACATTTTTTATCACTTACACTAAGAAACTTAATGTTGTTAAACCTTATATTTTTTTCTTATCTCTAAAATAGAACTAATAATAGTGTGGGGTTCACTTCATGAGGATGTTGCAGGTGATTAACATGGTGCCTAGGACACAAAAATGCTATACTTAATAAATAAATTATGGTTGGAGTTATTAGTATTATCACCACTAACTTGAAATAGGTTTTAAAAGTATAAAATGAGCTTATAAAGAGTTGAAAAGGGTCCAAATGCTGAGTTTTTGGAGTATTGGCTACTGCTTATTTTAAGAAAGTGAAATTGTATGGAGGAAACTATATAGATTATCTGTTTACTTCCTCTATGGAGATCCATAACCATTTGTAGCATCGTTCATTCATTTTATTTACTAAGTATCCATTATATTCCAGAAACTGTTAGGTGTTGAGGTTACAGTGGTTTACAAAATATAGTTCCTGTCTTCATGTAACTGAAAGTACAGTGAAAGATACAGATCTTAATCAAATAATCAGTCATAAAATATTTATGAAATAGAATAAAGAACTATGAAGGAGACTAGAGTGAATAAAGTCTTTCCTGGAGACTGGTTCTGGGAATCAGAAGTCTCCCTGAGGAAACAATGTTTGGCTAAGATCTGACGGATGAATTTGGAAAAGTTTACTTGGGCATACTTTTATGAAGGATTACTGCTGGGCCAAACCATTGGATCCCTAAAAGTGTCACCTATGTGGTAGTTCCCTGATTCTTTGTAAGGTTGATCTCCTATTCTCTGGGTTGCCTGTATTTTTACTAGGGTATCTGCAAGACATCTCACTTCTTGTTCACTGGGTCTGAGCAGCATGTGCTATCAATATAGTGGGGCTAGTATGATGCTTTGCAGAATGTCAAGATGATCCAAATCCGTTCAGTTTATACTGTGACAAAGTAAGAGAATTAACATAGCCTGAGACAAGAACAAAGAATATGTCCTGCTGTCCTTCTCAGATGTGAAAACTGTTTTTTATTCTCTTTACTGATGAGCATTGGAGAGAATTCATTCTCCAGATCATTGACACTGGAAGTCCAGTTGTATGGCAGCATCATTACTTTCATCCCTGACCTGTGGAGGACAACCACCACTGAGCTCCTCAAAGACACTGGTGCCCTTCTTACTCTGTATTTCTTATTGTATTAATGAATGGGATGTCCTCTGAGCCTTTCTAGGATCACTTAATGGGTTCTGTGTTTTTATGTAGTAAGTCAATTCTAACATTCTCACTTCTTGAGCCTCCTGACTCCTTTAATATGCCTCCAAGAAATTTTCAGCATTTCTACTTAATTTACTATAGACCATTGTTGTGTCCAAGTTTCAAGGAGCCTTCTCAGCACCATATTAGGACTGGATTCAGATGTCCTTTCTAGGAACGTAAATCTTGAATTATGGAAGAATTTTTCCATATCAGTGTACACTTCCCCATCCAGCCTTGTGTTTACTCTTGGTTCAGCACTTTAAAGATCCTCTTCCACTCATGTTCCTGCCAGTACGTTCTAGTCGGGCTCTGCAATTCTTATGATTAACAAGCTTTTTCTTCCTGGGCAGAGGCTCTGTTTTCTCACTTGGGCTCTCCACCTGACCTTAGATTTATTATCTGAAGGCAGTGAGGTAGGGGAAGATCTTAAGAAGGAAGGACATCATCTTTTGAGACATGCATCTCAGCTGATATTTTTGCATGGTCTCTAAATAAAGATAGGCTGCTCTCCTGTGGCAAGGAATAGGTCTTTGCCAGTCAAGAGCGTTCATGGGGGGAATTTAAGGATTCAGTGTTTCTAAGCACATTCACCTAAATATCCCAATTTTACATCTCAGGGTCTACTCATAGCATATCAAATCCCTAATTTTTGTGTAGTTCTGTTGAGGCTGTGTTTTGGGTCTCCTTTGCAGCTGTTCTACCCTTATGGTTAAATCTTGAGCTTCATTTTCATCATAGTCTGCCTTATGTCTAGAGGAGGTTCTTTAGATGTTGCCATAGAGGCCTTCTAGTTTTCAGTGTCCTGAGTTGATGATATTAGTCTTGTTGAGGCTGTGCATTCAATATCAGTTTGTTTCACTTTATGATTAAATTTGGGCCTTATTTTCAGCACGGATTATGGCCATAGGGGATGAGAGTCTCATTAAATTGCCCCCATAGAGGCCTTCTGGATTTCACAGTGTATCCTGAGTTAATGGTTGGCTGACCTGTGCCTGTCATTCTCTTTCTTCAAGGCCTCCAAGACAGTTAACAAAAGCCAACCAACTCTACAGTCCCTTTAATTACCATGGCCCCCATACTGTTCAAGCTTGAGCTACTACATAATCTAGTGCCTCCCCTTCCACCTGTATTTCATCCCAATCTGCCGCAGGTGAGAGTCCTAGTATTTGTATTTCTATGGCATGCCAGAGGTTATCACCACCCTATTTATCACAAAAAATGGGTTACTTGTTGTATCTTTGATAAACCATGCATCTGCACAGTCCCATTCAAACTAACCTTATTTTAAAATTCCTTTCAGATATAATGGAGGACTGCTAGAATTTCATAAAAGCTTACAAGAAATTGGAGATACAAATGACCATTGGTTTGACATAGATCCTACAGAAGATGAAGATTTACCTACAACTTTTAAAGTAAGAAATTATTTAAGAGTAACATTTTATTTGTAACTAATGAGAATCATAATGTGTGAACCAACTATGTCATATTCTTACAGCATGCATGTTCTTTTATTGGCACATAACTTTTTATATAAGAAACAACCTTTATTGTATTACCTAGTGCAGAATGTATGATTCAACAAGGAGGGAGAAGTGAGGTGGCAGTGTTAACATTTTCAAATAACAAGAAGATTAATAGCAATACTAGGCCAGTACTCTGCATGGTTAGAGTCAAATGTAGCAGGTAACTTTTTTTCCTAATTATCTTTACCATTATTTTGCTGTTGATTTATATTACAAAGTAGTAAATGCTTAGTTCAGAAAACATGGAAAATATAAAAATGCCCAAAGGTGAAATTCATCTATATTTCTTCTTCAAATGGATAAACCATTGTTAGCATTTTTATTTATATCTTTCCAGACACACACACACACATAAACAATAGCCTTTATTTTGTGATTTTAAGTGTGATGTTGTGCACACTTATTTGTACTCTGGAAATATATAGTATTTTTTATTTCTCAGTCATTAGACTATTATACAATGCAATTTTGGTGTAATGTATCATATAGCTTTGCTTTAATTTACTCAACTAGTTCCCTGCTAAGTTTATTCTAAATATTTCCAGTTTTTCCTTCTTATATAAAGTGATCTTTGCATATTCGCCATGTCATTTCATTAGAATAAATTTCTAAAGGTGGAGTTGTGGAGCAAGTGTTCACACAATATAAAGTTGTTACACGTCTCCATATTTTATCTCAGGACATTGTACCACTTTGTATTCTTTAAATAGTGTGAGACTTTTCATTTTCCCACACCTTCTGGGTGTACTTTACCTTTTGGGTAATTTTTAACCCATCTGATAGCCATTTGGGTCTTTTAAATTTGTTTAATATGAACATAGCTACAGCAGGTTTCTCTTGGTTAATGTTTGAATGACATATCTTTTTCAAAACTTTAGATCTTTCTTGATCTTTGTGTTTTACCTGACTTTAAGACCAAAAACATTACTCAAAATAAAGAGAGACATTTTATTAAAACATAAAATTCAGTTATCCAGGAAGATATAATAACTCAAATTTGTATATACCTAGTAGTATAGCTTCAAAATATATGGGCCAAAAATTGACAGAATTGAAAGGAGAAATACTTTTAAATCCCCAATCACAATAGAATATTTTAATATACTTATCTCAGTAATGAATAGAACATGCAGACAGCTTTTGGCATTGTCTAGGTAATCATATGACTTTTAATTTTGACTTGCTAAAGTAATAATTTTATGCATTTTTAAAATACTAAATTTTCACCCCTACTTTACAAAGCAGTCCCTTACTTTATCCTGGTTGTTTTACTCTTTTGTTTCCTCTTTTTAAAATATTTTGCTTTCTTTATTATCTAACTTTTTAAGTGAATATTTATTTAATGCACAGTAATATATATATTCAGTTTGTCAAATAATCTTTAAAGACTTAAAATAAGAGTTTCTGTTTTGTCATCTCTATCTGAAATTCTGCTTCTTCCAACTTTCTAAGCATTTTTCTTTGATGTTTACCTATTTTCCAAAAAAATACTGCTATTTAAAACATATCACCAGGTTTTCTCTATTGACTTTTCACTGTGAAAAATGAGAGTTTAGCTTGCTTATACATTCCCTATACACACACACACACTCTCTCTCTCTCTCTCTCTCTCTCTTTCTTTCTCTCTCTCTCTCTCTCTCTCTCTCTCTCCTATCCTACTGGTAGTTACACGTTTTTATTAAGCTGGCCTCAGGGTTTCCCTTCACTCTCATCCTGGGAATTTTCCTCACCTTTCTTCTATGTGGAATCCTCTGTTTCTCAGAACTCAAGTTTTCCTTCCTAGGGTTGCTTCCTTGTTTTGGTGGTGCAACTCCTCTAGCCTCTAGCAGCTTCCCGTAAAAGAGGCCTTGCATGGGAGGTAAATTTTTTGAGACCTTTCAAGTGTTAAAATAATTTATCCTTTGTATGCTCTATTCATATCTTGCTTGAGGGTGGAATAATTTTTCTTTTCGGAAACAGGTTCTTGCTCTGTCACCCAGGGTGGAGTGCAGTGGCATGATCATAGTTCACTGCAGCCTTAACCCCCTGTGCTCAAGCAATTCTTTTCCTTCAGCCTCCCAAGTAGCTGGGACTACAGGCACATGCCACCGCACTTGGCTAATTTTTTTTTTTAATTCTTTTTCTTTTTTTTTTTTTTAGTAAAGACAATCTCAGTATGTTGCCCAGGCTGGTCTCAAACTCCTGGGCTCAGGTGATCCTCACACCTTGGCCTCTAATTTTTTAAAAGCATTTTTCTGTTATCTTTTAACTTCTAATATTACTTTTAAGAAACTTGATTTCATTCTGATTTTTAAACTTTTGTATTTGACCTGTTTTATTGTCTTCTTTCTGGGAATTGTTAAGGATATTTTCTGTATCCCCAGTGTTCTGAACTTGTGTTTTTTGCTTCTGGGACATTTTCTTGTTTTATATGTTTGATAATATTTTCTTAACTTTCTCTTTTTCTTTGTGAAATACTTATTATTCAGATGCCTTGCAGACTAGACTGAGTCTCTAATTTTCTTATTTCTCAAAATATTTTTTTCTACTTTCTGGGAAATTTTCTCAACTTTATCCTCCTGCATTGAGTTAATATTTGTGAAATAATTTCTAGAGGCTTATTTATCGTATATACCTTCAATATATTACCAGTAATACTATTTGAAATTTTGTAACCCTATCCCTCTAACAGATAAGTATGAAGGACCTTATCTAATCATTTAACTTAGACCTGATAACATGATTCACCTGTATTTAATCAGCATTTCATTTATTTGTTATGTGTTTTATTCTACTTTTTTTCTTAGAGAGAGGGTCTCATTCTGTCACCCAGACTGCAGTGGAATGTTGCTACCATAGTTCACTGCAGCTTTGAGCTCCTGGTCTCAAGCAGTCTTCCTGCATTGACCTCCCAAAGCACCACGATTACAGGCATGAGCCACCACTTCTGGCCATTTAATCAGCATTTTAAAATGAGAAATTATATTCTGATTTGTAACCAAAGACATTGAAAACATATTTCTCTACTGTACTTTTGCCCGTTATAGCAGGAATGGCATATTGCAGTACCACAGTGGTTCCACTGCCAATGTAGTGACCTAGGGATTGGTTCCAGCCAAGATTCTCTTGGACACCAGTGATTTATTATCTCTCTGTGTGTACATATTAGAGCAAATAATTCTTGATAGGAACATGCCAGGTGTTATGCTATGAGTTAGGTGATAAAGAGAAGTATGGCTTCAAACATAAACTTCTCTCCATTCTCCATGATTTTATCATTCATTAAGAAATCCAGTCCTCCTAATTTAGGACCTTCCTATACGTTGTTTACTTTGAATTAGGGAAATGTTTCATTACTATTAAAAAAATACCTATATACAAGCACTTCAAAAAGGGGTATGATATGGACATATTACCAAGGTAAAACATGGGTAGTCTTACTTTATTATTAATAATTCATAATTCTTTGTTTTTAAAATCTAGGATCATCTTAATAATTTTATCAAGACAACTGAAAGTAATATAATGAAGCAGACGATTTGTAGTTACCTAGATTGTGAACGATCTTGTGAAGCTGACATTTTGAAGAACACCAGTTACAAGGTACTGTAATTGTCAATTAACAGTATTTTTAAAAAGCAATTGAAAAATTATATATATAAAATTATAAAAAATTATATTATGTATAAAATATTTTAAAAGAGCATTTAGTTTAATTACAGTGGTAAAGCAGCTGAAAAGTTATTTGACTGTCTCTGAGAACTTAGATTCAGAGTGATCAGAAATTATTTATATTCTGTGAGTCAATAAAAGAATAAATTGGTTTTGCTAAGGTTTTGTAACATTCATGTGCATCTGAAGTTATAAGTATTATTCCTGCAGTCAATCATACAGTGAAAATGATCTAAAAAATGCTTTACTTTATAGTTAGAATTGTTAGAGGTTAAGAATGGTAGCAGTTTACTAAGGAGAAAGTTTGTCACTCCTCAGGAATGATGCTACTAAATAAGTGATCATTTTCTCTTCTATGGGCCTTGGCAGGGGGAAAAAGTAACCAGCCTTGATTTGAAGAAATTTAGCTGTCAGAATACTTCTGATAGATCTATCTCTCTGGATCTATCAGAATAAGACTTTGTGAAATCACAAGATAGGATGAGACGATCTGCAAATCAGACAATACTTCTAAAAAAAATAACTGAAATCTTAATTGCGAGGCATGATGTGTACAGCCAATCCGATAGCTGGGGAGAAGGAGAAGACCAAGATCTACTCAGTAGAAGTTGAAAAGTGAGCCTGGTGAGATGCAGTGCTCAGGGTCAAGCTTGTTCAGTATTGGTTTAGGTGACATGGCGATATGGTCCTAAGGTTTCTCAAGAATGCTTTAGGGTTCTAATCAAATGAACAACAGCATGTAGCAGCAGAAATACCTGGGCACACAATTTAATTTTTGTCATCAAAGCAAAAATTTTAAAAAGCAAGGCTGTAGTTTCCAGGCAGGGTACAGTTGGAAGGACAGGCAATCTGTATGCTCAGAAAAACCAGTAGCTCAGGAGCTGTCAGCAAGGCAGCAAATCTGAGTTCTCATGATTGGTAACAGGGGATTCAGGCAGTAATGGTATGGAGCTGGGATGGAGGAAAAGAGACATGTAAAAATAGAGATGAACATGTTCCTCTATAAACATCACTCACTGGGTTTCTAATATTGTGTTGTACGTAGAATGTGGAAAACATATTAACTTTTCAAGTTATTGACAATTTTTTCCGTCCTAATTTTCCTGTCTTTAGTGACTTGTAAAGTTATTTGGTGATCTCTGATTTCTGTTGATAAATTTTGAATGCCATGTAAAATTTAATTATAGAATAATTTTTAAAGTGACTTAATATAATTTTTTTTATCTATGTAAGAATCGCCATGTCCTTACTGATAACTTACTTTTATTTTTTTCCAGGGATTTTTTCAGTTAATGTGCAGTAAAAGTTGCTGTGTTTATTTCCATAAAATTTGCTGGAAAAAGTTCAAGAATTTAAAGTATCCAGGTGAAAATGATCAGGTATTATATTCGTTCTTAAAACTACAACAGCATTTCTTTCTCTAGCTTTCCTATTTTGTTCTCTTCATCATCGTTTCTTCCTGTTCATAACTTCCCTCCTTCTTTTTACTTCCTCCTTTTTTTCGTTTTCTTTTACTTCCTTCTTTGTTCTTTCCCAATTCTCTCTGATGCTTATCTCCCTACCACTTTTCATTCATTATCATCATTTATTGATCGGCTCTTTGAAGATGACACACTACCAGTTGATTTGCTTAGTGGTTTCTATCAGTTTGTTCCCTTCCTTTTAGAAATGTATACTCTTAAGAATAGAAATATTGTTGCATATATGCATATAGGATCATAGAATAGAATTTCTTAGTAAACACACAGAAATGATAATTATACAATTTTAAGGATTTCCATTTTAGAGGTGATGAACAAGGACAGATTTCAGTCTTCAAAAATATATTTAGAATCTTTAATATTTATGTTTAGTTATAATGGTTACATATCATATATAGTTATAGATAATATGTAATTATATAACATGGTTATAATATGTAATAGTTATAATTATGACTATAATTTTATGTTATAATTATATATAACTATATAACTATATAATTATATAACTATAATTTTATAAGTTATAATTATAACTATTATATAATATATAATTGTTATAATTATTAACTATTATATAACATACAATAGAGTTGTTTGCAACTAATATTAAAGTGGAAATACAAAGCCCAGCTCTGAATTAATTACTCCTTAGTGAGCTGATGACCGTAAGTTGGGTCTATAATGTTTGATTCTATAGTGTTTACATTCTACAAACAACAGAAAACCCATTTGAAGTAATTGTGGTGTAGTAGAAAGTGCATTGAATATGGAGTTGGGAGATCTGGGTTCCAGTCCAGACTGAGCCACTTACTAGTTTTATTATATTAGACTGGTAACTTAATTACTCAAAGACTAATTTTTTTAAGCTGTAAATTATGAATAAGATAAACCTATTTCATAGGGTTTTTGTAAGAATTAACAGATAAAACAGATGAACTCACATTATAAACTGTAAAAACAATGGTATGAAGATTTACTTATTTATTTTTAAGTGGTATATACTTTACAATTTCCTTGATTGTTGGGGCAATTAATATTACTGAATTTTAGAAAGAGAAGTAAAAGAAAAATGAATAACTTAGCCAAAAGAAGTATCAGGCCAGAACTAGAGAAAGGATGTAACATTTTTATTCTTTCCTTTTCCCTAGAATCCTCATGTATCTGATAGAAATTCAGTAATCCTCTTTACACATGTTTAATGAGTACATTTTACTTGAAGTTACTTTCTCTGGAGTAGCAAATGCATCTTAGTCTGTAATACAGCTACTTGAAGATTTTGAAGTAGAGTGAAATCATACATTTTAAGTAGGATATCCATTGATTTATGAAATGGACCATCTTTTAACAGCTACCTGTCAAATATTCCCATCTTCCAGTTTACTGTCTAGCAACATTTGCTTCTAACTAAATTTATTTAAATATAATCAGATTTGCACATCAGTGATTTTTTCTATTTTTATTTTTTTCTATTAATAACTTTAGAGTTTTAGTGGGAAAAAATGCTTGAAGGAAGGATGTACAGGTGACATGGTAAGGATGCTGCAGTGTGATGTACCTGGAATTGTTAAAATTTTGGTGAGTATCTTGTTTTGTCCTTTTTTTTTTTTCCTTGCTTTCCTTCCTTGGAAAAATATTTTTGACTTGAAACAGACCTGGGATCATCATAATTGGATTCCAGCCATGTTGCCTTTGATGGTGACTGAGCTCTTGGACCTTTTTATTGCTGTGATTTGTGCAAAGTAGTATTTAAGTGGTCTTTAAGAACAGTAAAAATTTAAGAATAAAGAGAAAGACACAAAAAGAGAAACAAAGACAAAATATGCCATAAGTATACCAATAAGGAAAGTATTGTGAACTAAGGATAATGTATCTAATCTTTTGACTTTCTAACCTAAGGTTAAAAATAATTTTAGACTTTCTGAACCTCTTTTAGTCTGTGAATAACCCCCTATGAAAGTATCTATAGAACATCACATATAGTACCTGTTACATAAAATGCACTCAGATGATATCCATTTTATGGTTTAATTAATGAACTATCTTGTTGAATTTTTAGTTTATAACTAAATAGACCAAATTATGACTAGAAATGTATCTTATTTCTTTACTTTAAAATATGCTATTTTTGTATTTCAGATTTGGCATTTAAATCCTATAGTGATGTAAAGTAGAACTGCTTTTTTAAGGTCAACTCTAGTTTGTTTTTTTGATCAGGATTATTTATTACTTACCTTGTTATTTATGTTTTGTTTGTTTTATATTCACTGTGACTTAACTCTCATTGTATGTTTCAAATGTTAAGCTAAGAAATAACATTACAAATTTTGAAAATTGAACTACTTTAGGGCTATTTTTTTCCCCCATTACTTGCAGTTTGAAGTTGTAAGAAAGGATGAATATATAACCATTGAAAATTTAGGAGCAAGGTAAGCTTAAAATAATATATTGTTACCTTTTTTGGAATATGCATATATTTTTTGGTTGCTTAATTCTTCTGTGTTTCTGTCACGTAATGGAGCTGCATTAAATTTTAAGGTAGTATTAAGGTTTGTGAAAAAAATCGTATTTAATTGCCATTTGTTTCCCTCTCTATCACCATTTATTGTAGACATTTTACATTCTAAAGCAGAGATGGAGAAATTATGTGAATACTTTCCCATTAAGTGTGAAAATAATCCTTTTCTTTAAGATATTTTTCTTAAAGTTAGTTTGTTATGAAATATAGACTTTTCTATATTTCAAAACTTATCCAAACCACTAAGCTTGTCTTACAATTAGAATCTTCCTGTTTCTTAGATGAGAAAACTGTATTGCAGAGTAATATATTCGATAAGCCTAGAATTAATAGAGATATTACAGAGTGTTGCTACTGAAGTTAGAAGTTTCAGTATAAACGTTCTCCTAATCCATTGATTCTCTTTTTCTTCTGTTTAATGTGTAAATGCCATTTTTCAATCTAGTAGGGACATTGAATTGACATCTAAAGCATCAGTTCTCCCTTATTAGTTAAAGAAGCCCAAATCTTTATATCTAGCACAGATCTCTCTCCTAAAAGCTTGACCTGTATAGTTACCTGCATACTAAATATCTCCATTTTTATTTTTCAAAAATGTTTATAATTCAGCATGGCCAAAACTGGACTCATGATCTTTCTTTCTAACACTGCTTTGTAACTTTTTTAAAAGTCCTATCAATTTAGTTTTTTTTTTTTTTTTTTTTTGAGGCAGAGTCTCACCCTGTCGCCCAGGCTGGAGTGTGGTGGCTCGATCTTGGCTCACTGCAAGCTCTGCCTCCCGGGTTCATGCCATTCTCCTGCTTCAGCCTCCCTTGTAGCTGGGACTACAGGTGCCCGTCATCACGCCCGGCTAATTTTTTTTGTATTTTTAGTAGAGACGGGGTTTCACTGTGTTAGCCAGGATGGTCTCGATCTTCTGACCTCATGATACGCCTGCCTTGACCTCCCAAAGTGGGCGTGAGCCACTGAGCCCGGCCAATTTAGTTTTTAAAATATAAATTTCTTCCTATTTCTGCCCTATCTCTACCACTTCACTAAACTAAATGAGGTTATCATTATTTCTCATTTGAAATTCTCAAACAGCTTCTTAAAACTGTCTTTAGCCTTTCCTTTTTCCAGTCTGTGGTTTTCATAACCATCAATAGGACTTTTCTAACATAAAAATTGGAATATATCACTTCTGTGCATGAAGATCTTTCAGAAGCTTCTCATTGCTCTTAAAATTAAGTTCAGATTCTTTAACTTAGCTCTTCACTTAACCTTGTACACAGCTGAACTCATTCATGCCATGTCTTGTCACTTTACTCTTAACCATATATGTACCAACTATATGGAGCTTCTTTTGGTTTCTTCAGTGTGCCATCTCAAGAAACTTCCCAAGTTATTGCATTGAAGTGTATCTAGTTTACTGTTTGACCTCCAAGCTTTGCTTGGAATACTCTGCTTTGCCTAGTTAAAACTTTTGAAAAGCCTTGCTTAGATTACAGTAGATGTTCTATCATGTATTTCCTCTATTTCTATCAAAACATTTACTAACGTTTATTAAACTTTCTTCTCCATTTGAATGTAACCTCCACCAGGGCAAGAACTTTATCTTGTTTTCTGGTATGTTCCCGGCACATAGCATAATATCTGGCACATAGCTAGGCCACAATAAATACAAAGTAGAGATTCTGGATTCCATTATTCCCCAATGGATAATGTTACTTTTATTTTGACAGGCCACTAATTTGGCTAGATGTGAACTTTGAACACTTTCGGATCCAGTCTCAGTCCAGATCTTTTGGTCTTAGTTGAGCTGCTTTTAGTCTGTTCCACACATGTGGTTCAGTGTTCAGTCAGAGACATTGTGGGAAAGAATTTGGGGATCTCTTTTCTGATTACTTTCCCTTCTAGGATTCCCCCATTCTCTTAGTAGTCATGGTTCCATTTCAGTTTTCTGGTTTCTTCAGCCACAGAGACCTTTTCTCTGTAGTGATGTCACCTTTCTCATTCCTAATGTTAGCAATTTGTGTCTTTTTTTTTTTTCTTGATCATTCTGGATAGAAGTTTATCAATTTTGTTGATCTTTTCAAAGAATCAGCTTTTAATTTTACTGATTTTTCTGTAATGTTTTTGTTTTAAATTTCATATATGCTCTTTGTAATTTCATTTCTTTTGTTTGCTTTGGGTTTAATTAGCTTTGATTTTTTTAAGGTGAAAGTTTTGATCATTGATTCGAGACCTTTCTTCTTTATAAATTGATTTTACATTAAGCATTGCTTTAACTGTGTCCCATATATTTTGATGTGTAGAAATTTATTATTACTATTTTCATTTTATTTTAAATATTTTCTAGTTTTTTTTTGTGTGTGTATGTTTTAACCATGGATTTGGTATTTGTTAAATTGCCAAATATTTGGTAATATTTCAGCTGTCTTTCCAGATATTGACTTTTAGTTTAATTCTCTTCAGTAATTTATTTTATGATCGTATTACTGTGTATCTTGGTGAATGTTCCACTTGCATTTGTAAAGAATCTGTCTTCTGATCTTGAATGAAATAGTCTATACATTAGATAAAATTAGTTTACAGCTCTGTTTCATCATCATTTTTGATTATTTACTTTTTCCACCAGTTACTCAGGGAATGTTGACGTATACGATTCATTTTTTTAATCTACTATCTAATTGTGTATCTAGAAACTCTTATTAAATGCTACACACACATCTAGGATTGTTACCTTTTTTTCTTGACAATTTGACCCCTTTATTCTTATTTAACTTTTTTTTTTTTTTTTTTTTTTTGTGTGTGTGAGACGGAGTCTCGCCCTGTCACCCAGGTTGGAAATCTGTGGCGCGCTGTCGGCTCACTGCAACCTCCGCCTTCCAGGTTCAAGCGATTCTCCTGCCTCAGCCTTCTGAATAGCTGAGACTACAGGCGCACACCGCCATGCCCAGCTAGTTTTTGTTATTTTTAGTAGAGATGGGGTTTCACCACGTTGACTAGGATGGTCTCTGTCTCCTGACCTCATGATCCACCCGCTTCGGCCTCCCAAAGTGCTGGGATTACAGGCATGAGCCACCATGCCCGGCTTTAATATCTCTTTTTAACCCTGATAGTATTCTTGCCTGAAGTGTTTTTTGTTTGTTATTAATATAGCTACTGCAGCTTTCTTTTGATTAGTGTTTGCATGGTATATCCTTTTGCATCCATTTACTTCAACCTATGTATATAGGTGGCATAGGTCTTTCTTGTTTTATATATACAATATGACAATCTCTGCCTTTAAATTGTTTTTTTTATTCCATTTGTATTTTCTTTACTAATTTATATGGTTGGAAATGTACTGTCTGCCTTGTTGTTTTCAGTTTTCCCTATCTGTCTTTATTGTTTATTTTCTGGTTTGGTTTATTAGTTTTACCCTTTTTTAGTGGTTGCTTGAGGACTTACAATACATATTTTTAACTTACCAAAGTTTATTTTAAAATAGTATTATACCACAGCATGTGTAGTGTAAGATACACCTTACAATAATAGATTTTCATTTCTTCCCTCTTTTGTGCTATTGTCTTAATATGTTTTACTTCTACTTACTTTATAAATTACATAATATATTGTTACTTATAAGTGTAGTTTAATTTTTTCTGTTTTGAACATTATATGTGGAAACATTCATTTTATACATTTTAAAATCATGTTTAGTGTGATTCCATTCTTACTATTATAGTTTTAGAGTTTTCATTTTTATTGCTTCACTAATTTAATCATTCTACCATTAACAGATATTTATTTCTAGGTCCTGGCTATAACAGTAGTTTTGCAGTGAACACTCCTGTACATGTCGCTAGGTCATTATGAGCAGAAAATTTTCCAGAATATATACCTAAAACTAGAATTGCTAGGCCACCTGTATATATCTATAACTTTACTAGCTTTTGCCAAATTGTTTTCCAGTGTGGTTTTACAAATGTACACTCCCCACCAACAATATGGGAAATACCTTTTACTCGGTATCTTTGCCAATGACTTCATATTGTCAGAGTTTTACATTTTTTCAATGTAATGTGCAACTAATAGTGTTATAGTGGTACTGGAGATAAAAATCAGTTAACAATAACAAACAACCACCACCAAAATCCCTTTCCTCATTAAGCTTACATTGTAGCGTTGTCGTCCAGTATTTTTTTGTTTTGTTTTCCGTGGTTCATTTCAAAGCCAAGCCATCTGTTTAATGGCAGCATTTACCTAGTGCTTATTCTAGTTAATGCATTTTGCTACTTTATTTTTTATTTTTCTAATTATTTGTATTGATGTTCTACTAGCATCTGTATTGTTTTTAATCAGTAGGTGTTAAATGAGTTGGGTTTTCTTGGAATAGTTATTGCCAAAAATATTATATGGGGAAGAGAGGTCC
>NW_012099543.1:5194438-5242313 GCF_000951045.1 Mandrillus leucophaeus
TTTTTTTTTTTTTTTTTTTTTTTTTTTGTCTTACAGTGCAAAGCTTTCTTTCCTTTTTTTCTGCTACCACACATCCTTTTTGCAAGGAAGTTTGTAATATGATAATTTTAGTATGAAATCTGGCAATACTGCTTACTTGATAATTCCAATGAAAGTGGCAGTGTAGGGTTTTCATTGTTGGTGAGCTCTATTTGTTCATTATTTTTTCTCCTTCTTGAATTATTTCTAGGAGTAGAAGATGAAAATACTTACTTAGCCATGGTCATACTAGAAATCTTGACTGACTTTCACATTGTTTTATTTCCGCTATAACTTAATTTTTTTCCATTTGCAGTTATAAAAAGTTGATATCTCTGAAAATAACTGATACTGATATAAGACCGAAGATCAGTTTAAAATTTAATACAAAAGGTATTATTTTATTTTTATATGCCTTCTGTTGAAAAGTATGTTAAAATTTTTGACTTCTCTGTCAACTTTCATGCCATAAACAACCACGTCTTTACCGTGTTTGTCATTCACTAAGCTTGGGTTTATACCAGCACGTGGTGTAGGCTGGAAATCACAGACAGGAAGATCAGCAGATGTATGGATCTCACATTACCTTGGCATCCTGTAGAGAGGCATGCTAGGTCTGGTGCATAACTGTGACTATACCGTGAGATTGTGTTCCAGCAGAGGTTTTCTACCAACCCTTCCTTCCCTTGTTGCATTCCTTTTTAATAGAGCAAGCATTAGAGTACCCTTACATGAAAGGAATGGACATTTTGAGTTTGAGGCCAAGTACTCTAAACTTAGCTGCCAGCTTTTTAGGAGTGTGCTAGGAAATATCCTGCCCAGAACGTGGAGACCTTAATTAAGGGACCGTGGGCCCATGGAAGAATAGTTTGGTGGCAGTCTAGCCAACTTTGTATTTGGTAACCCAAAGAAAGCTCCCTGTGTCATTAGCTTTTTAACTTTGCCTCCACAGTGTATATCGAGTATTTCAAGCAAAAATGTTAATTTAATAAATCTCTTGAAACATAGAATCTTGAAGGATAAAATAAAGCTGCATTTTGTGAGAAACACATATTTTGATATCCATATAACGCCAAATGCCGTCGTATAACAAACTATTAGTACTTTCTAATTCACCTCAGCCCACTTTTCTCCTTTGAAAGCACTATTAAAACAGGAAAATACCAAATAGTTCAGTTTCATGCCTTATTCCATGTTATTGATGAAATACCTACCTCTCTTTTTTTGAGGGGGTGAGAAGATGAGGTTTATTAGATCAGAATTTCTCAAACATTATACATATATTTGATATATCTGGCAATTTTGTTAAAAGGCAGATTTCAATTCAGTAGGTCTGGAGTGGGGCCTGAGACTGTGCTTTTCTAACAGGCTCTCAGGTGGATGCTTGATGCTACTGGTCTCTGGGCTACCCTTTGAGCAGCAAGGAGCTAGATCTTTTGGCATTTCTTGATATAGATCTGAGCTATCTAGTATAGTAGTCCCTAGCTGTATGTGCCTACTTAAATTTAAATTAATTAAAATTAAATTGAAAATTCAGTTCCTTAGTCACCCAAGCAGCATTTCCAGTGCTCAATGAGTATTAGTGCAAATATAAAACATTTTATCACACGATATTCTGTTGGGCAGTGCTGATTAGGATAAAGTATAATTGTTTATGTAAAGTAGAGTTAAACATTGACAATTAGCATTCTTGGCAAATTTCAGAATTTTTAAAGACCTAATACTGTGATGTCATTTTGTTGCCAAAGATCATTTACTTGAACAAAACCTTGGATGATTGAAAGACTTCTGTGGTGATTAGTCTTTGTTATTACTTTTGCTTGGGAACATTTTTTTTTTAGATGTTTTGACAGAGAGAAAGCAGCATGCTAATTGAGCACTGGCTGTGGCAAAGCCCTGTACAATCCTTCATTCTTTTGGAATAGTTTTTATCCTGCAGGAGCTTAGGATATAATATGAGAGACCAAATAGAAAAAGAGAATTAATGTGGAATGTCTTGACTTCCCAAAATTTATTTTCAGATGAAATGCCTATCTTCAAGCTTGATTATAATTATTTCTATCATCTGCTTCATATAATTATTATTTCTGGTACTGACATTGTTCGGCAAATATTTAATGAGGCTATGCCACCCCCTCTTTTGAAAAAAGAGCTTCTTATACACAAGAATGTGCTGGAATCCTACTATAACCATCTTTGGACCAATCATCCTTTGGGTGGATCATGGCATCTGCTTTATCCTCCAAACAAGGAGTTACCACAATCCAAACAGTTTGACTTATGCCTCCTGTTAGCTCTTATAAAACATTTGAATGTGTTCCCTGCACCCAAAAAAGGATGGAATATGGAACCGCCATCTTCTGACATCTCTAAATCTGCAGACATCCTGCGACTGTGCAAATACAGAGATATCCTCCTTAGTGAGATTTTGATGAATGGTCTCACTGAGTCACAGTTCAGTTTAATTTGGAAAAAAGTTTCAGATATTCTTCTGCGCCTTGGGATGAAGCAAGAGGATATTGACAAAGTGAAGGAGAATCCCATTGAGAATATCTCCCTTGATTACCATCAGCTATCCATCTACCTAGGCATACCAGTACCAGAAATCATACAGAGGATGTTATCCTGCTATCAACAAGGTACTAAGTGATTATTTACTTCAGCCAATAAACTTCCGTTGATTGAATGTCTGCTCTGTGCCAGCCACAGTGCAAAGGGCAAGAGATTCAGTGAGCTCATGGTTTTGGGAAAATGGACTCATCAGGAGGGTAATAGAAATTATAGTGCTAGAGATGTTTCCAGAATACCATGGGAAATCCTAGGCTGAAGGAGTCCAAAAAAGCTTTCTGGAGAGTGTGATTGTTAAAGAACTATTAATGGTGTGCAGAAGTTAGCCAGGTGGAAAAGATTGAGAAGGATGTTTCAGAGGGAAACAAAAATAAACATATAGAAACATAAAAATATACTGCAGGCAACTAAAAAAGGTTGGCTTTATTGAGATTAGGGGAGAGTTCATAAGGTACATTCAAGAGGATTTTTTTTGTCACATGGAGGAGTTTGCATTGTTCAGACAGAAATCGTTGAAGACTTTTAAGTAGAGTTTTATCACATGAAGTGGAGTTTTATTCTCCAAAATTAGTAAAGTCTAAAACCATGACATATAGGTACTGTGTGGTTTCAAAGATGTTCGTTTAGACAGTGTGGATGTATGTTTCTTCTACTTTCTAGCAGAACCTTGTTTAGTTTACAATTTTAGCAGCTATTCGTTGGCTGTAGGTAATTTTAGAAATCAAGTAACATTCATGCAAGTGTTTGTATTGGCCATTCCCCAACTTGTCTGTTGATATGGAAAAGACTTCAGACCTCCTCTCCCACATCTCAGGATACCTTCTCAGCTATTCTTTTGGAAAGCAGAGTTCAAGGCATGACAACATCTCTGAAACCCTGCTGTCCTCTTCAGGATGACTTCCTGGTCCCAAGTAATTTACAGCCCAATGAACAACTGATGACCACACTGATGCTATATAAACATACAACTGTACACGTTTCTAGTGAACTGGTCCAGGTTTTCTTCAGAGATAATTGCTGTGCCCAATTTCAGTCTTGGTATTTACTAAGGCTCTGGAATACCTTTGTTTTCTTGCATGATCTAAGAATGAAAGAAGAGGACATTGAGTTTGATATATAAGAAAGTCAGGCAAGAATTTTTGACTTATAAATTAGGGTTTTAAAAAATACATTTACTCTATTAGGATTTTAAATGATACATGAGAATAGAGTATTTGAGAAAGAGTTTTGAGCACCCATTCAATTCAAGGTATTTTAAGCAGTTCTTACTCAAGCAGTCAGAAGAGCTTATTGGTCAAGTCCCTTTACTAGAGGCTTTCTTACCATCTTATATTTCTTTCCTCAGCTATTATAGTTGCTTTTTATTTGGATATCTGATAATTTGATTAACATCCATCATCCCACTAAATCTCCGTGAAGATTGTCCTTTTTTTCTTCACCATTCAATCTCTGGAGCTTAACACAGCCTGATATACATTGTAGTGCTCAGTATTAATGGGCAAGGAGAGCAAGTGCTGATCTGGATAAATCAGATTGCTAAAAAGGTCCCAACTTTCAATGGAGGTTTGCTATGTAATTAACTATTGTTTCATGGCCTTAGACTGTAAACATAAGTATTTGTCGCTTGGTTTAAAGTGCTTGTGTTCTAGGCTTTATCTGTGATACCACATTTTTGTTTACTTTTTTTCTCTCTAATCATGGATTTATAACCTTTATGTGATAATCTAAAGATTGTGTCTTGTCTAAACTGAATTGATGAGCAAAGCTGGTTATTTTTCCAGTTACTTATAGAATAAATTGGTGCAATATAAAAATATTCTGCCTTTTCTTAATCCTAGCCAGACATTCATTTGTTGCATTTGCAATTGTACATCTAAGATTTTTCTTTATGTATTATAGGAATTGCTCTACAGTCAATAACGGGCAGTCAGCGTAAGTATATTTAAAAATAAAATGTATATTTTAAGTATTTTAAGTAAATATATTTAAAAATAAAATGTGTAAAATGACTTTTTAACAAGAGATACCTATGGAATTTTTATTTGATCAGATAAACTAAGTGATAAACTATAATTGTGAAGAACTTGGGCCAGGCGCAATGGCTCACGCCCATAATCCCTGTACTTTGGGAGGCTGAGGCAGGTGGATCACAAGGTCAGGAGATTGAGACCATCCTGGCCAACATGGTGAAACCCCATCTCTACTAAAAATACAAAAATTAGCCAGGTGTGGTGGCTGGTGCCTGTAGTCCCAGCTACTCAGGAGGCTGAGACAGGAAAATCGCTTGAATGCAGAAGGCAAAGGTTGCAGTGAGCCAAGATCATGCCACTGCACTCCAGCTTGGGTGACAGAGCAAGACTCAGTCTCCAAAAAAAAAAAGAAATTGGAAAATCATGTGATCAAATCACCCCTGGTCTGCTGAATCAAGAATGAGCTTTATTCTGCCTTTGGCTTAGTGCATGTGCTCCAGGATTTTCCCAAAGATTATGTTCTAACATTTTAGTCACAGAAACTTCAGCAGGCAAAAATACCTTCCCGCTTTCTCTGTTTGGTGTTTAGCGTGTATAACTTCATTTAGTCTGTCTGTTGTTTATAGCTATATACTTTTTTTGCCAGGTGATAAGTTGTAATTTTTTTATTTCCATGTTTGTGCTGTTGTTTTTTTAAGTGTAATTAATATTCTTCAATTAAAATTATACTTAAAAATATACCACCACAGATTTGTTTGGGATAAAATGCTGGACTTTCAGAGATCAGTCAGACAAAGTCCACAAGTTTTGAGACTGAGTCTCTGGGCCAGTATCAAGGAGCAAAGTCTCAAAGAAAGATCATGTAATAGGGGGCTCACACCCCTCTTATGAAAAAGAAAGAAAACAGAAAAAATAGATCTTCTATCTTCTTATTCTTTATATTTCAGATGTATGTGCTAAGATAATACGAGTTGAAGTATTAATAGGATCAAAGTCAGGACATGCAAAATGTTAGTATTTAGAGTCTACTTAAGTTCTACAGTATCTATTATCTAGAGTCTACCTAAGATTCCAGTAGGTAACATAGCACTCAGGTTCATATTGGTTAGTTCCAGACTGGTGTTTGCACATATTATTTGGTAATTGATAAATGAACATCACATTTTCATCGAGTAATTGAAAAGAGATATCTTTTATTTCTATTTTGTGAATGTTGCTTTTTTGGCAAACATTTTAATATTGATAAGAAGCTGAAATTGCTTTCATCTAGATTTTGAGAATTTTGTCTTTAATGTTTAGGTATTGAAATAGAAGAGTTACAGAATGAGGAAGAAGAACTAAGTCCACCTCTCATGGAGTACAATATAAATGTGAAATCAAACCCTGAAATACAGTTTGCAGAACTTAATAAAGATGGGGCCTCAATACCCAGTGAATCTTCAACAGAATCTCTTAAAGATCTCCAGGAAGTATAAGCTCTCATTAATATTTGAGTTAGAAGAACTTATTCTGGGCCTTTAATTTGTTGCATGTGCTGTACTTAAAGCATCCCAGATAATTTTAGCTTATATTTTCATAGTGTTTATATAGAGCTTGAATTGGAATGGTCCTTTCCTCAGTACTTCCTTCCATAATCTTTCCTGCCATAACCATTTATTTTGCCATCATTTCTTAAATACTTATGTGGCAAGCATTATGCTAGATTGTACATTTTTTTTTAATCCCAATTGAAGTGGATGTGGGAAGGTATTAGAAAGTAGAAGAAAGTATAGTCTAAAATAGAGAGGAAAGAAAGGAAGAGAAAAGTGGGATATTTCAAAACCATTTGTGCAGAGGTAGAATGTAAATCATCCAGAATGGAATCTCCATATTTCTTTACAAATAAGTGGTAATGGTTATTATATAGTCACTAAATTCTTCTTAGATCTTTCATCTTATAGGCATGAATATGTTGCTTTTTAAAAAGTGCCTTCCTCCTTTGTTACTCACATCCATGTGTGTAAGTGAGCATCTGTGAACTTTTATTAGTAACCTACTTATTGACATGATGTGTCGTTCCTTTATTCATCAGTGATTATTTAAGGACAGAAAACTAGGATTAAGATAAAAATGATAAAAACAAAAATAGTTGTTTCCATAGAATCTAGAAAGAAATATCTATAATATTAGAAAACAAAAGATCTTAGTGGTTAGAGGAGATATATTTTGCAAAATAACCCATTGAACAGTTCGAATTACATATTTAATAATTTTTTATCTACTAGGTTAAGAGTAAACAAAGGAAAAAGAAAAAGACTAAGAATAAAAAGGTAAGAGACTATAATAGCATTATAATAACTGATTATGAACACTTGATTAAATACATGAATTCATTGTTAGAACTTAAATTAGTTCAAATAGACATATAGCACAAATGATTCAATAGCTTACTGAATATATGATTATAGAGAAGTCTGCATATGTTATATCCTGAATGATTCTGAAGTATGAAATTGTATTTCATATTTCCCTAAATTGTAATTTATATATTTGCATATATAAATATAGACTGAATTAGTCACATGAAAATTTCATTAATTTCTACATACCACTTATTTTTAAAATGCGTACTCATTGTTTTAAGAACAGCTCTTTGTCATATCTTTATTGATATGTTTAGAAGCAGCTTTCAAAACTTTTAAGAAATCTTGATATTTTTCTTTTTGTCTGAGACTATGCCAAAAATGCAATAATGTGCACAAAAAGGTACAAATACAAACCTCTTGCATTGCTGCTTTTTTGATATTTGTCAGTTGCTAGATACAAGTCAGTATCTAGCACAGTTTTAGCAGTGAGTCTCTTAATTGCTAGGAAAACTATAAGGGAAAGTCACATGTCTTTTTGTAATCAAGCATATAGCTAACCACCATGTTGTGCAACTTTGTGGTGAGAATACATTGTTTTCTAGCCTGAAAAATATTTTTAAAATCTCGATATATTCTGTATATTATAAATTGAATGAGGATATTTGCCCAACCACAATCTGGTAAGCCCATGTTGTTAGTCATTGGAAAGTGTAAACGAATTGTAATCATTAATGAAACTTAAGACAATGAAGATGAATTTGTAAAATACTTATGAAGTCAAGATTTAGAAAAGAATTTATATTCGAATCTGATAAGTAAAATATCATTGTTATATTTAACAATCATTTATTATGATTTATTTTACTTAAAAGTTATGAAAGTTAAATTTTATTTTTTAAAGACATGAGTATGGAGATTTTTCCTTACTTTTAGACAGTTCTTATCTGATAAACTAATCTGTTATTTTGATGATATTTTTAATTTTTGCCAAAGTATTGGTAAGTCATGGGTCTAATACTACATAAAACTGTCCAAGTAAATTCACAGCTGTCAAACCACCAAACTAAGTTGCAAGGGCATATACTGTGTCTTGCCTTTACTGCCATAAAATTAAAATATGGTAATGCTCAAGTTCTCAAATTTTAGTTAAAATCCCATTTCTACTTCAAATTGAAATTAAAAAGGTAACAAACACAACTAGAAATAATATATTTGTTACTATAAATATAATTACACCACTCAAAAATTCGTGACTAGTAATATTAATTTTTTAAATTAAATGTCAGCAAGTATCTAGGAACTTTTGTTTCTTTAACATCCTAAGGTTTTCTTCAATTTATATTATTAAGTGAAGTTGAAATACTTTCTGAAAGTAAGATAATTTTATCAAGATAAAATTTGGACATTAAAAGAGAGATCTTATATCTTTTACCTAAATTTTAAAGTGGGACCTAAAAAATGTCCTAGGACCTATGAAATGCTAGAAATTTATGCATATTATTACTTCATATGGAATAGTCTTATTCAAATAATCAGTTACTGTATTGTAGGCACAAGAATTGTCTAGTTATAGCGCAGAGCAACCAGTTATAAAAAGTGAAGTCAACCAGAGGGAGACTGACTCCATCTCAAAAAAAAAAAAAAAGTAAAATCAACCAAACTCTCTAATCAGAAGTTCTCATGAAAAATTCTAGCATGTAGAAATTTGCTTGTGTTCTACAGTGCTGACAAAGTCTCCATGAGTGAAACTGTGTCCTCTTTTACTTATTTTATTACATAATATGTCTGACTTACATCCTAAAAATACCTATCAGGGACTCTCTGAAAGAATATGAAGGAAAAGTAAAATTTGTATAGCAAATAGAGGGGCAGTACAGATAACTTCTAACTAGTATGTATAGGAACTTTGTAGCTACTCTATATGTTCCCTTTCTTCAGTTAAGTATTTAGTATTTGGCTTCTAATATATCCAAATTATAAATTACTCTTTTGGGGGTTAATAAGATCCTCACATCCTCCACTTAGGGTTAAGTTGGGCAAAAAAAGAGAAGACCTGTGATGAAGTGTTGGGAAAAAGGAAACGTGACAGGAAATAAATCCAGCTCATCAAATCGGGTGAACTTGGCCAATCTCACTTTATGCCAATGAATGTATCAGCCATACGAGGCTGATACATTCATGCATAAAGTTGTCGTGGGAAGAGCCAAAAGGGAATTTGAGAAATAATCCATTATGCTAGATGTGTTTATTGTGAACAATCAAAAGTCTTTTCAACTCAGGTATTCAAGTACACTAGAGCAAAGGCAGGAGTCAATAATTCTAAAACATAGAATCAAATTGGTACTGGACATTACTGGACATTAAGCATAAGGACAGACACTGAAACACAAAAATCTTAGTATACAGACAAGAAAGCTAAACAAATTTGTACATACAGCATTGTATCTATAGAGGAGGAGACCCTGAAGTTTCTTGTATGCAAGAGATGGTAGAAATTAGTACCGTGATACTCTTAGTTTAATGCATGTTAAATGCCATTGATACTACCTTTATTTGGTATGCTGCCTTTATAGTTTTATTTTAATGAACATGAAATTTAGGACTTTAAGATTTTTTTCAAATGTGATCTTAACACTTCTTTTTCTGTGAGATTCTTAATGTATCTGTCTGATTTCTCCTTATATATAGGTTTTCAAGAACCCTTGTAGTTAGTGTAGGAATAAATTGGAATTATATACATTGTATCCAAAGGTATGTTAGTAGGTACAAACACATCTGCAATACTCACCTCTCATCTGAATCAGTGATTTTGAAGTCATGTTTCAAGACTCAGTAGTAGATTATAAGACCAATTTAGTAGATCACAGCTGCCATTTTAAAAAAAGGAAATAAAATAAATAGGAATAAAAAAATACTAGAGTTCATCACATACAATGTAAGTAAGTTTTATTTCATGAAACTTATATTTCAGTTTTATACTTAGGTATAAAAGTATATGTGTAAGTGCATATGACATCATGATATATATTTCTTTAGTTATGATCAAAAATTTTTTGAGAAACACTGACCTAAATGTAATTATATTACATTATGTTGTTTTGATATAGTTGATATAGATTACTAATTCTTAGGTTATTTTTCAGAATAAAGACTCAAAAGAAGACCAAGTGTAAGTATTAGTTTATTTAATTTTTAAGTTTTTCTTAGTATTTTTAAGGCATACTTTCCTAATACGACACAAGCTTCCTTCCTTTTAGAAGTTTTCTAAGAGAAGAAGGATAATTCCTTGTCTTAATAATTAATAAGTTGCTGCTTTTTTATAGGAAGTAACAAAAAAGTTAAATGATCATTTAACGTTTAATTATCATTTGCTTTGGAAGAATAGAACCTCCTACTATTTTTCTATAAGGCTACTTGAGTCGTTTTAAAATATAGTCTGCATTGTAGTTGGACTGTATTTTAGTCTAGACATTGTAGTCTAGACCAAATCTCAACTAAGACCTAATTCTAAAGGATGCATCACTCCTAGGTTTGTAGCCTAGGAGCAATAGGTTATGCCATATAGCCTAGGCGTGTAGTAAGCTATACCATCTAGTTTTGTTATGTCCCAGTAACCCCTTTTACCAAAAAGTTTGGCTTTGTTGTTTTTAAGACTTAACGTGCATTTTTTTAATCCAGTTATTCACAGTGAATTTTGAACCTTTAATGGAAACATTTTAATGGCAAAATAATCACTGTATTTTGCCATGTATTGTGCATGATTAATAACAGTGTAGTAGATGAAGGAAGGGATGGAGACAGTCTAATGAGAAGAGATCTTTATTCCTACCAAAAAGTTTGTTAATTGAATAGTAGTGACTTTGGAGAATTCTGAGGACATAAAGTAAGATATCTTTAAAACAGCAGCAAGAACATATTTTGTTAACTTTAAAGCTATCAGTTGTTGTTGATATTTTCAATTAATGTGATCCACTTAATATATAAAATAGTTCATCATTTAAAATGGGTTTTCACTGTCTTTGGCAACAAGTTGAACCACTGGAGCAATAGTTTTGTTTTGTTTTGTTTTTAGGCTGTGTCTAAATGCCATAAATATAGCTTAATAAAGATAAAACAATGTCATCAATCACTTTGCTCATCTTGCTTACACAGTGGATCTAAATCTGGATAATGATCAGATCATCTAGAAAGCTTTGTCTTTAAATGAGAATTTTCAAATATACACAAAAAGTAAAGAGAATGGTATATATATAACAACATATATACCTATAACTCTGACTCAACAATTATCTATGTTTTTCACATTTGTTTCATACTTCCTTTGACATTTTGTTCTCTATTGAAGTATTTTCAATCCCAAACATCCTTGTAATTTCACCCCTTCATTCTTGAGTTTACATCTTAGAAATATGAACATTTTCCTATATTATCTCAATGCTGTTACTGTGTAGTCTTGTACTGCATAACAACATTTTGATCAAGGACAGACCTCAGGTATGATGTTGGTCCCATAAAATTATAATGAAGCTGAAAAATTCCTATTGCCTAGTAGTGGTGTAGCTATCATAACATTGTAGTGCTATTACTTTATTTTTTATAAATTTAGTGTAGCCTAAGTTTGTGGTATTTATTATAAAGTCTACAGTAGTATACAGTACTCACCACTCATTCACTGACTCACCCAGAGCACCGTCCAGTCCTACAAGCTCCATTCATGGTAAATGCCCTATACAGGTATACAATATTTTATGTTTTATATTGTATTTTTACTGTAATTTTTCTATGTTAGATACGTTTAAATACAGAAATACTTGTTACAACTGCCTGTCATATTCAGTACAGTAATATGTTATAATATGTTATAACAGGTTTGTAGCCTCGGAGCAATATGTGTGTAGTAGGCTATACCATCTAGTTTTGTGTAATAACACTCTATGATATGTTACGACAAAAGCGCTTAACAACACATTTCTCAGAAAGTATCCTTGTTGTTAAGCAATGCCTGAGTGTACTTTTAAAAATTTAGGAATAATCTTAGTGAACTTTTCAAAAACACAAATTCATTTATGTTTTTACAGTTGTAGGGGTGCCTGGAAACATTTAATTTTTAAAAGCTCTTCAGGTAGCATAGAAAAGTAATTGAGTTTGAGAATCAGTGGTCTACACAAGCAATTGATTTCATCGAACTTTTCAGAATGTTTGGGTCACTCTAGAATACCTCAGTAATACCTAATTACTGCTTATATAGTAGTTTATTAATTATTCCACAAGCATTACATTTCATTGTTTTCTAGATCTCAGAAGTGTTCTGAAAAAGTAATAATGTATCCCTAGAGTTTCTATTCACTAGTTAAATTGAGCCATATCACACTCTAAGTAAAAATACTCCTATTTCTTGTTGCCATTCAAAGAGATTAGAAAGGAAATTTAGAGCTACTAAGTAGTAGGCCAAGTGAAAGGACAGTAGCATGCAATTAAATTTTAGGAAAAAAGTGTAGAAATTGGTTAATTGCCATTGTGTGTGTGTATATATATATATATAGTATTTTCATTTTTTAAAAGTGGTCTCTGTTAGTAGTGTGGTTACTGAAATCCATGTTATTACTGTAGTTCTTGTTAAAAGTTCTGTTACAAAAGAAACCTCCATTTTACAGTCTATTTTATATTGCTGTTTTCAACTCTCTATTTAAACGTACATTGGACCTAATCACTGAAGTTGCTTAAACTAACCTACTTGTCAAGAAAATTAAGGGGGAACAAAGAATGTTATGATGGTAAAATAATACAGCAGATGTGGAAATGCTTGCCAATATTCCTGAAAGTACTGTTTTCTAAAGGAACTGATGTTACTAGTTACAATTTGTAAAGTGAACTCTGTAGTGTCATAATTCTTGAAAACAGTGGCATGAACAGAATTAAATAGGTACCTTGATTGAGTGCTACTTTAAATATGCTAATATTCATATGAATCTTCAAAAGAAAGACTCAGTATGAACACTATCCAAACTTTCTTTGGTCATAAACCCTTCTAATGGTGAGCATCTTATGAAACTAGTATAATACTCTTTGGAAACAATAGCTTAGATGAAAATCACTATACAATTGTAAAAGCTCACATTGATTATGTCACCACTACAGCCCTTATATGGTAGAAAAGGAAGAGCAGTTGAAGAAAGAACAAGCAAATCCACACTCAGTCAGTAGACCTATAAAAGATGATGCAAGTGATGTTCAAGAGGATTCTGCAGTGGAAGACAAGTTCTATAGCCTGGATGAATTGCATATTCTGGACATGATAGAGCAGGTAAGTATGATTAGAGAGGGTGCCTGCCTTCTTTTAGATTCATTTGTTATCTAGAGTTTTTCCTGTGACTCTTTAAACAGCAAGACCCTTTGAAAAGCCCAGTGGTTTATACTGTTTGTGAGGAGAAAGAGAAAAACATAAAAGGTAAGGAGGGATGTATGAAGGAAAATAGAATAAGAAAGCAAAGAACCCCTAGGAGCTGGAAACTTCACTTTAGCCCTCAAACCATTTCCTGGCTTTAAATATAGGGCAAAGTTAATTACAAATGCATTTCTTGCAAAGGTTTTTCAAATACCACAAAGGGAAAAAAAAGACTAGCATAATCCTACTAGATTACATGTCATGAGAAAAATAGTTTTGTAATATAAAGCTGCTTTCATTTTTAAAAATTAAATATGATTGTTACAGTGAAACATCTACAAAAAATATTGATGTATAATCATTTTTTTTCTGGCTCCATTCCTGGTAGTAGTCACTGCTTGGAATGGTGTACCTGTATGTGAAGAGGCATGTGAACACGATTTAAGTGCTCAACAGCAAATGAAATAATTTTTTTAAAAACAATTTTTTTTACCTACTAATGAGAATTCAATGATAACCTGCTCTGCTGTTTAAATATAGTGGTATGTAATATGTAGGAATCCTCATTGTCTAAAGGTACAGTTAGTGCAAATAATGCCCTGGCTGATAGTACAACATTCATATAATTGTCATACCTTTTTTCCTCCTAATTAGAATATGTACATTTTAACTGAAATGACATATTCTTAGCTCTGGATATCACACTACAGTTTAAATATGAGATCTCTGATTTTCATTTTATAGCCATGAGACTATGGGAACTCAAAAGATAGAATTAAAATGTCACATATCTTTAAAAAAGTTTGTTCATTAAACCTGTTTATCATCTGCATATTGTGTCAAGAGCTATGCTAAGACAGAGTCTCTACAATCTATGGATAATATTTACAATCTAGTAGATAAATAGAACATTAAACTCAAATGATACCGTGTAATAATTAAGTGCGTGGGCAATTAAGACTGCCTTAGAATGCAGGCCCCTCCACTTACTGTCTATGTGATTTGGGGCAAGTTACTCACTTATTTTATCATCTCTAAAATGAAAATAATGACTGCCTATGTCATTTGGTTCTTACAACATAAAAGCATTACAAAGAAAATGCTGAAGAAAAGGTAAGCATGCAGGTAGTGGTATCCAGCAGTAGCAGCAACAGGGAAGTAACTGGTACTGTTTATTAAATGCTGTAATTGAGGGGAGGTGGGTTTATCTAAATTGGGTGTTTGACTTGAGACAAAAAACGTGAAAGGAGTTAGATGGCAACTTGAAATCCCTTTCAGATATCTAAAATATTAGTGATTTTTTTAGAGGAAAATAGTACATGCATATTTCCTTTGCTCAATAGGGCTCAGCTGGCAAAGTCACTACAGACTATGGAGAAACTGAAAAGGAAAGGCTTGCTCGTCAAAGGCAGCTTTATAAATTGCACTATCAGTGTGAAGTAAGTATTTTTGCCATTAGATCTGAGGGAAGTGAGAAGTATTTCAAATATTAAACTTACTGGTGCTTTCTGTTTGAAAAGAACTTAGTTTGTTTGCTTTTTTCTTTCAATTTCTGGTGACTTGAACGTAATTATCTGAAATAATATTTTTTATTGATCAGGATTTCAAAAGACAGTTGAGAACAGTGACTTTTCGGTGGCAAGAAAACCAAATGCAGATGAAAAAGAAAGACAAAATTATCGCATCTCTTAATCAACAAGTGGCTTTTGGAATCAATAAGGTTTCCAAGTAAGTGTAAGTCTTTTGATAAAGGGAAATTCTGGGTTTGTTCCATATCTTTAATAGTTAATCCCTGTGTAACCGCTAGATGGCACTGTGACTACACATTAGGAATTCTAACCACAAGACTGCACTTGTTTAAAAACCAACTGTGTTTTGTCTTGCCAACTGGATTGAGAAATAAGCAGCTGCTCACACTATATATCAAACTTTTCATGTATTGGCTGAACAAGTGTGAAGATAATAGAATTACATGAGAAAAATAATTAACTTTCAGGTCATGACTCTAGTTTGTAAAAATGTGACCAATGATTGGCTGTTTCTTTATAGTATATGAGTACATTTCTTGAAGACACCAAGGAATCAGTTGAGTGTATTTTTATGTTGGTCTCTCATTTCTGTTCTAAGCCTGCGAGATTGAAAACAAATCTTTATGTTTGTTTGATTGATTGGAGGAGACTCTTTCCCCCTTACCCCAATCTCTTTTCTCCTAAACCTAAAGTATTAAATGCCTTCAGATCAAAAATTCTGACTGACTTAGGGAAAAATTAGTAACCTGCTTTGTTCTTTTTGTACTAATCACTGCTTCCAACCTGTATTTGTTTAAATAGTAGCATAGTTTGTAGCACATTATTTTAATAAACAGTAATACCATAAGACACCAGCCATCCAAGAAGTCTAGTTTGAAATCCATTGCAGTTTCTAGAAAGCTGATAGGGAGAACAGACAAGTGCTTTGAATGTCTTTGAGTGGGGAGTCCAAGATATTTCTTACAAAATTGGGGAAATATTTGCCAGAGATTTAGGTCTTAATTTTTCTTTCATATATTATATCTACTACATGAAGGGGTTATCAGGAAGAACTAGATGCCATAGTTCTGACAACATAATTTCGCTCACAAACATTGTCAGACTTATCCTGACTAAAGTTAGAGAGATCCTTCAAGTTCAGAAGGCTGTGAGGACTTAAGAAAACTTAGACAAATGAAGCTGGCTGCGATGATTTAAGAAACTGTACTTTAGGTTGGACGCGGTGGCTCACACCTGTAATCCCAGCACTTTGGGAGGCTGAGGCGGGTGGATCACTTGAGGTTGGGAGTTTAAGACCAGCCTGACCAACATGCAGAAACCCCATCTCTACTAAAAATACAAAATTAGCCAGGTGTGCTGGTGTATGCCTGTAATCCCAGCTACTTGGGAGGCTGAGGCAGGAGAATTGCTTGAACCCAGAAGGCAGAGGTTGCGGTGAGCTGAGATCATGCCATTGCACTCCAGTCTGGGGAACAAGAGCAAAACTCACAAAAAAAACAAAAAAAAAGAAAGAAAGAAACTGTACTTCAGCATTCAGAACTTCATCTGGATGACCAATCCAGAAATATGTCATATAATATCAGAGATTAGAAAAGCAATGCCATCAATGCAGATGAGCTGCCTCTCTTCCATCTGAAGATATCTCTCCACAACTCTTGACCATGGATCCATGCACTCACTCTATATGCTTGAGGCTATAAGCAGTCCACTTTAGGTGATGCATATGTCTTCACAAAAATGAACATTTCGTGTTGGGCATTCACCAAACATCAAGGGCCTACTATATTAGAAAACTTGTGGAAGCCACATGTAGAAGATACCAAGATGTGTGAGACATTCATTATGATCTAATGGAGAGTGTAGATTAACATGTAAGGATAAAATTACATAAAACAGAGACTTCCAGGTCCACCAAGATGTATAGTCCCATTCCTTACAGCTGTTTCTTGTTGAGACTTTAACACCCTGGATGTAACGAAACAGACAAGCATAGGGACGCTCTAGAAGATGGAATAAGAAAGCATGCTGTCTAAAGACATTGAGACTTGAGGAATGAGCTGGCAGTAAATTTTCTCTCTGCCTTCCGTATATCTCGGGACACTTTGGAAGCCTTCAACCTGGAATTGCTAATAAGCACAAGGGGAGAAAAACTCTAGAAAAGCCTGTCCCTTCTAGCCAAAGGATCAGTAAAATGAAATTATAACAATAGAAAGGCTTTTTGACAATACCCACCCTACTGCAGCCACACACCAGTGGCCCCACACCACCCCTTGGAAGTAGGCAGTACACGCTGATTCTCCCACCTAAGTAAGTAGCAGCAATCCTATTTTCCTGTTGGGGTAGTGTTGGCAGTACTAAGCAAGCAGCTGACTTCCAAGTTCCACTGGGGAAAAGGAGACAGTGCTTTAATTCCTCTGCCAGGATGTGTCAGTGTGGTCCAGCTGAAAGCTGAACCTGTACTGCTACCCAGCACCAAGGTTACTTAAGCCAGTCTGAGACAAAGCTAATCAATACTAGCTTCATCCTTACTCCCTCTCACTAGGAATTAAGACTTCATCCATGGGGCTAGTTGGCATTCCCTTTTACCCCCTTCCCTCAGCTGGTGCCAGAAGGGCACAACAGGGAGCTGAACTTCTGCTTCCACCCTGCAGCAACAAAGTACTGCAAGTCAGTCCTTTGCTTTCTCCTTTCCTAATGTCAGCAGGGCCCAGCAAGGAGCTGATCTTATTTTCCACTTGGAGGCAAAAAGGCAGTGTGAGCTGGTGCTCCACTTTCATGGGAAGGTGTCAGTTGGGCTGGGAGGGGAGCTGAACTTGTACACTCTCATCTGCATTGAGGCAGTGTGAGTCAGTGCCCACTTTTCCTGGGGTGCATTTGGTAGAGCTCAGTGCAAAGCCATGCATACACACCTCCTTGGCTTTTACATTATACCTCAACAGGAGACTGCCTGCTAAAAATAGGAAGATTAAATAGAACCCAGAGTCTCATAATATTCAAAATATCTAGCCTACATTAGAAAACATAGATCATACCAAGAACCAGGAAATTAAGACAAGAAAGACAAAAGACCAACAAATGACAATATTAATATTATTCAGATATTTGAATTATCTGACAAGGACTTTAAAGCAACCATCATAAAAATGCTTCAACAAAATCTTGAAACAAATGAAAACCTAGAATATCTCAGGAAGGAAATAAGTTATAATAAAGAATGGAAATTGTATACTAGAAAATACAGTGATTGAAATTAAAACTTGCTGGATATAATCACTAGTAAAGTGGAGATGACCGAGGATTGAATTAGTGAACTTGGGGACAGATGAGTAGAATGAACTCAATCTAAAGAAAAAAGAGAAAATAGACTGGGGGAAAAAAATTAAAAAGAGTCTAAAGGACCTTTGAGCCAATAACAAAAGAGCTAAAGTACTTGTCACTGGAATTTCAAAAAGAGAGCAGAATGAGAGACTGAAAAAGTATTCAAAGAAATACTGAAAATTTCCTAAATTTGATGAAATTTATAAATTTACAAATTCAAAAACTAAGTGAACCCCAAACAGCAAAAACTCAAATCCATGCTAAGACACATCATAACTTAACTTCTGAAAACAAAAGACAAAGAAAAGACTTGAAAACAGGCAGAGAAAAACATTACTTATGAGAACAGTAATTTGAATGACAACAGATTTTTCATTTGAAACCATGAAGGCCAGAGTGAAGTGGCAGTTTATTCAGTTACCGAAAGAAAAGAGCAGAACCATGAATCCTGTATTTAGCAAAAATATTGTGTAGGAATAGAAGAAAATAAAAACAGTCTCAGATGATGGAAAATTATAAGAATTTATTGCTAGCAAATTCACATAGCCTACCATTAAAGAATGGCTGTAGGAAGGTCTCTAAACTTTAAAAATATATATATAGTAGAAGCTTGAAACTTCAGAAAGGAAAGAAGACCATCAGAATGAGTAAAGAGTAAGATAAATAATAAGTTTCCTACTGTTTATTGATTTCTTAAACCATATTTGATGGTTGAAGCAAAAATTTTAACACCATCTCGTGGAATTCAATGTATGTAGAAGACACACAACAATATATTCAAAAAGTGAGGAGGGTAAAGGGACCTAAATGAGAATAAAGCTAAGGATATATCGTGCAGACGTTTATGGAAAAAAGTAAGAGTGGCTATATTAAAATCAGATTAAATGGATTTCAGAAGAAAGAAGACTGTTGAACACAAAGAGGGACATTACCTAATGATAAAAGGATCAATCCACAAGAACCTCAAGGTATATGTATGAAAAACAGCCTCAAAACACATGAAGTAAAACCTGATAGAACTGAAAGAAGAAATGGAAAAGTTTACCATTATAATTGAACACTTCAAACTCCACTCTCAATTGATAGTACTACTAAACAGAAAATCAGCAAGGATATAGAAGACCTCAATAACCACCATCAACCAGCAGGACCTAATTGATATTTATAGAACACCCCAGATAACAGTAGAATACACATACTTTCAAGTGACCACAGGATGTATCTACCAAGATAGACAATATTCTGGGCCATAAAACAAACCTCAACAACAAATTTAAGAGTTGAAATCATACAAAGCATGTTCTCAGGTCACAATGGAGTCAAATTAGACATCAACGGGGAGATACCAAGAAACCTCCAAAGACCTGGAAACTACACAACCCATGTCTAAATAATCCATGGGTCAAAGAAGAGATCTCAAGAGAAACAAAATACATTGAATTTATATGAAAATACAGTATGTCAAAATTTGTGCCACACAGCTGAGGCAGTGCTGAGAAGATTATAACACTAAATATACACATTAGAAAGAGAAAAGTCTTTAGTGGATAATCCAAGCTCTCACTTCCAAGATCCCAGAAAAAGAAAACCAAAATAGACTCAAAGCTTGCAGGAGGAAATAAATTACAAAGATTAGAAATAATAGAAGCGGGATGCAGTGGTGCACACCTGTAGTCCCAGCTACTTGAGAGGCTGAGATGGGAGGATTGCTTGAACCCAGGAGTTACAGTTCAGCATGGGCAACATAGCAAAGCCCCATTTCAAAAAAAAAAAAGAAACGAAACTAAGAAAGAATGAGTTGGAAAAAGAAAAATAGTAGAGAAAATCCATGAAACAAAAAGCTGTATCTTTGAAAAGGTCAATAAAATTGACAAACCTCTAGCAAGACTGACAACATAAAAGAAAAGACATAAATTACTACCATCCAGAATGAAACAGTGATATCACTGCAAATACTACAAACACTGCAGACATCAGAGAATTATGCTGAATGAAAAAAGCCAGTTCCAAAAGCTTATATATGTTTCTATTTGCTGAACATTCTTGAAATGACAAAATTATAAAAATGGAAAACAGATTAGTGGTTCCAAGGTTATAAGAAGGGAATGAGAGTGGAAGGGAAGTGGTTGTGGCTTTAAAAGGGCAAAATGAAAGATCCCTGTGGTGATAGAACGGTTCAGTATCTCGACTCTTATCACCATCAATATTCTGGTTAGGGTATTATACAGTAGTTTTGCGAGATTTTACCATTGGGAGAAATCGGGGAAAGGATTCATGGGTTCTTTGTGTATTATTTCTTGTACTTGCATGTGAACTTACAATTATCTCAAAATAAAAAGTTAACTTTTAAAAAACAATGAATAACTGTCAAACAAGAGTATACTTAGTGGAAGTTTTGTAGGGTAGAGAAAATACTTTTGATTGTTGTGATCAGGAACTTCTTTCAATGAAGAACTTGATTAAAGACACAGTACTGAACCTAGGCATTGAAGGTTAGGTGGGATGAGATGGAAGAAAAGACAGGGCACCAAAGCAGAATGGACATAATGACTACTCTGTGTTCTCAGATAAACTTTTGAACGTTTTCTTCGTGTATTTCATCTGAACATTGCCCAAGAGTATGTGATAAAATATAAATATTCTTCAATTGTAAATGTTGGCTTCTTTGATCTTGGAATATAGAGATTAGAAAGCAAAAATGGTGTGGTTTTTTTTGGCCTAATTCAATTTGATGTGTGCAGTAAATGTTTGGCAAATATTTGTTGATGATAGTTGAAGTGTTAACAAAGAAAATTTTATGGAAGTGACTTACTTTGGATAAACTGCAATAAGCAGTTAATCATATGTCAAGAAACTGCTGTCAACAGTCTGTAATAAAACTTGATAGTCAGCTAGAGTTAACTTGAGAACTTTAGATTTTTTAGAAAGAAAATCTAGTAATTTCATCCTGTTATATTAAACATGAGAAAAAGACTGAGAAGTTAGGACTGCCTGAACATATGTAGCTGGCTCTTACCTGAGCTGGATAGTAAGAACTATGCCTACCTTATCCTCTATTATTTAAGAGTCTAGGTGTTCTGAATTCCCCACTAGTTATGTCAACTATTATTGCCCACTCTAAACTAGAGTTGGGTAGAATATTGAAGTAATGAAAGTATACAAAGGCAAATGAGATGTCAGTCTTACAAATTTTAACTGCTTTTCAACTCTTGTCAACGTATTCCTATATATTACACTAACAAAGCTTATATTTCTTAATATTTCACTTGAGAACTGACCTCTTTTGTACAGAAAGAGACCTGGTTTCTTTTCACTGCATTCTCAGACCAACAGAGCATTAACTATAAGTCTCTAAGTCTTCTAAGAAGCTTAGAGTAAAGGTGAATGGGTAGTCTCTGAAATCTAGTAGTGAGCAATCCATCCAACATTAAAGTCGTCATTTCAAAGACTTTATTATTCCAATACTTTATATTAACCAAAATTATTCTGTTTATCCCGAGTTTAAATACATTAGAGACTTAAAGAGAAATGTGCTTTTATTATAAATCTTTTCATATTGAAGTTAATTACTAGGTTTATGTAAAAGCTTGGTTGTGAAAAGAAATACAGCAGCATAAGGGAGGAACATCAGAAACGGTATGTGAATATATGTCAACCAAAAAGTATTTGCGTTTCTCTTAGTTTCTTATGTATTAATTTTGAAGCTGATCACAGGCTATAGATTCTGATTTATACAAAATTGTTACCCATTCTTTCCATGATAAGATCATGTGAGTGACCCCCAGGTGATAATTCATAGTTTTAATTAAAATTTGCATTTACACATAGCCTCATCACTTCAATATTTAAGGTTTGATTTCCTTTAGACCTTAAATCTTTCATAATTTGCATGACTTGATATAATACCACTTTAAGGAACTTAAAGTTCTTAATCTCACAACAGGCTTAGAAAATCAGAAGATACCATCTCTTGTTTTCTAGTAGGTAAGCTGAAGCATGAAGAGCTAAAAACATTTTTCCAAGTCACTGCACTTAGGATGCAAGATAACACTTCTCTTTTGCTTTCTAATTTACTGAATTAGAACTTAGTTCCCCTCTCTTTGGGAAGTCAGTAAATCAGACATCAGAAACAAGATACATTTCAAAAGGACCAGTTCTAGGAGTTCAGTTGTATTCAGGCTCAAGATTTGTGGCACCAAATGGACATACTTTGTCTCTTCCACAGCTGTAGTTAGAGCTGTTCTGACTGTGTTAACAACAAATAATTTCTAACATCTTTTGACTTTCTTGCTTGTTTGCTTAGATTACAGCGTCAAATCCATGCTAAAGATAATGAAATCAAGAACCTTAAAGAGCAACTTTCTATGAAAAGGTACAAACTTAGCTTTTTCTTTGGGTGCACTCTCTCTGAAACTGTATTTCACTCAACACTTTCTGACTGGCATATCGATGTTATTTATCTTTCAAACTGGCATACTTTTGAGACTGATGTTGAACAGTATTAATAATACACTGGGACAAAAGTTGTAAACTGGGGGTATCTTAGGCAAATAGGGAGGTATGGTCACTTTAGCTTTGACTCTAGAAAACTGCTAGAAGAATCTGATCAGCAGCGTTACAGTCCCAGAACAAACTACTGCCAGAGACTAGACCTTAAGAGTTACCCCAGTCAATACTATTAGATGTGACTGCTTTATGAAACTGGCCAAGTTTTATTCTTACTCATCTATTTTGCCTGTGGGTAATTTTTTTAATAACACTTTTTTGAAATCCATTTCATACAGCATAAAATTATCTCTGTTAAAATATACAATTTATTGATTTAGAATATTCACAGAGGTTTACAGTCATCACCAGTATCTATTTCCAGAACATTTTTGTCACCCCAAAAAAGAAGCCCATTAGATGTCATTCCCTATTCTCCCCTCCTCCAGCTTCTGGCAACCACTAATTTATTTTCTGTCTGTATGGATTTGCCTCTTCTGAACATTTCATATAAATTGGATCACATAATATGTAGCCTCTTGTGAGTAACATTTTTCACTTAACATATTTTCAAAATTCACCCATGTTGTAGCATGTATCATTACTCATACCTTTTTATGGATAAATAATATTCCATTCCCTGGCTATATCTTATTTTATTTTTCATCAGTTGATGGACATTTGGCTTGTTTCCATTGTTTGGCTATTATGAATACTGTTATCAATATTTACATACAGATTTGTGAACATGTTTTTGTATTTCTTGGGTATGTACCAAGGAGTAGAATTGCTTGGTGATCAGTAAACTTTATGTTTAACTTTTTGAGGAATTGCCAAACTGTTTTCCAAGTAGCTACACCATTTTTTAATCCTATAAACAGTGTATGAGGGTTTCAATTTCTCCACATTCTGATCAACATTTCTTACACATGTTAGATTACATCTTTATTTTACCCGTTGTATTATGTGTGAAGCAGTAGATAAATGTGGTTTTGATTTGCATTTTCCCACTGATTAATTATGTTGAGCATCTTTTCATGTGCTTATTGACCAGTTATGTATCTTCTTGGAGAAATGTCTATTCAAATCCTTTGCCCATTTAAAAAATTAGATTGTCTTTTTATTGTTGAGTTTTAAGAGTTCTTGTCCCTTATCAGATACAAGTCCCTTATCAGATACATGATTTTCAAATACTCTCATTCTGTGGGTTGCCTTTTCATTTTCTTGATGTCATTTAAAGCACAAAACTTAATTTGATGAAGTCCAATTTGTAATTTTTTTCTTTTAGGCAAATTTTACATGATATTAGTGGTATAATAATTCCTTTTATGTTAATATATCTGCTTGAATATTTTATTTTTTTCTCCTCAAAAAAGTATAACCTTAGTGATATTTATAATATACTGTTACCAAGTTTCTCATCAATGTTTGTTAGGTCCTCAAGTATCCAAGTGTTTCTAATAATAAAACATCAATGACGGCCTTTGTGACAGTCTCTATTATAATGCTGTATTTTCAATTAATTGTTTTCATTAAATTTAGAATTTGGTTTGTATGTTTATAGAATTCTGGGACTCAAGTGTAGGAAGCTGAGATGGGATAGAAAAAAAAGGAACCTCATAGGTAACCATTTCCCTAATGTCCTTCATAAACAATGTCTTTACCATCATCTCCCTCCTTCCCTCTCAAACTATAGGGTTTGCTTTCATTGTTGAATGTAAGCACTGAATGTGAGCACTGAAAATGTTGAATGTGAGCACTGAAAGAACCAGTCATATATTTTAATGCAGTGACTTCACTTAATGACAGGTATAATAAAAACCTGTGTGGTTACTATTGTTGAGATAACAAAAAAGCTTATAGAAATTTTATGTAGAACTTATTAATCAAGATAGCAGCTAACATTTATTTGGTGCTTATTATGTGCCAAACACAAAGTGCTTTATATTATCTGAATTAATTTTCACAACAGCTCTTTAAGTCGTACTGTTTTTTCCGTTTTCCTGATTTTTACATGTGAGGAAACTGAGGTATAGAGAAATTAAATAGCTTGCTGTCTTAGGTTGAACTGTTCTATCAAAATACCATTGATTGGGTGGCTTATAAAAATAGAATTGTCTCTCTCACAGTTCTGGAAGCTGGGAAGTCCAAGATCAAGGTAGCAGCCTATTTGGTATCTGGTGAGGATCCACTTCCTCATAGACAGCCGTCTTCCCGCTGTAACTTCACATAGCAGAAGGCAGGCAAGGGAGCTCTCTCAAGCCTTTTTAAAAAGGGCATTAATTCCATTCATTTTAGTTCCGCCCTCGTGACTGATCATCTCCCAAAGACACCACCTCCTAATACCATCATTTTGGGGGTTAAGATTCTACATATGAGTTTTGGGGGTACCCAAACATTCAGTTTATTGTACTTGCCCAGGGGTTTTACATTTAATAAGTTGTGGAGCTAAGATTCATCCTCAGACAACTTGATTTAAGAGCCAAGTTTTGAATCATAACCTCTACCCTGATAGCTTTAAAACTTCTATACTCTTGATAGTAAAGAATAACAATAGGGATTGAACAATATCCTCTCTTGTTTCTATGTGCTATATATACTTCTCCAAGAAATAATTTCCTACTGATTGTATAACTTATCTTTCTTCCTCCTGAATTAGATGAAAAAGGCTGTGCTTGATGTAATATTGCAGAGTCTTTAATGATCATGTATTTCAGATCTCAGTGGGAAGTGGAAAAACATAATCTGGAAAGCACAATGAAAACATACATAAGCAAACTGAATGCAGAAACTAGCAGAGCTTTAACAGCGGAGGTAAAAACAAAACAAAACGGGGACAGGGGTATGGGGTGAGGGGAAAACTACTTGTATACCATGATACTAAAGAATTTTTAAAAGATTGTTTTTTGTATAAACAGGAGTAAGACATCTTAGTATCAGCCAGGAAAATACAGCTCAAAGTCTTGTGCTTTTTTGACTCATTGGCATATCATGTGTGAATACTACAGTTTTGATGATCTTATGTTGTTTTCCCCCAATGACTTGAAGAAATTGGTCTATTACAGTATGTATGGCAAATACAGACATCTTGGGGAAATTTTCATGAAGCCAAGTCACTAAGCCAAACTTCTAATAATAACGTTTTATTGCTGCCACAATATCTTCTTTGTTTGCTACTTCCGATATAGATGTTACAAAAATACATACACGTCATACACCTGAATATAAAAAACCCAACTTTTCAGACTGCAGTAAAGTTACCCAAATTTTTCTAAGTTAGACCACCACACAACTAGGGTCTCTCAAAAGAAATATGATTGTATGTGTGTATGTAATTTTTATATATACATAACAAAACTTGATACACAATAAGATTCACATTTTTGGAGAGCTCGCTGACATTAAAAGCACCACAAACCTTCCACCTGTCATGGGTAAGCTCTGTTCTCTAGCAGAGTACTTGGGATCCTGGAAGTCAGCAACCAAGAAGTAGTACCTGAACCAAAAATCCATGAAGAATACTGTTGGGATACTAGCTTTAACAAAAGAAAAAGTTCAGATTACTTTAAAAGCTCAAGTTTGTATGCAGTGTTTTTTATTGTTTTTAATCAGTAAGTTTCTTTGTGCTTCTATTATTAATTTTAGAAGGAAAGAACTTTCTAATACTTAATGCTGTCCAACAGTGTATTTTAGTGAATACTGAATGTTTAGTAGTAAAAAACAGAAGCTAAATGAATACAAGTAGTGATATGGAAAGGATTCCTGCTACGGGAGAGACACTGAACTACGTAATCTCCTAAGCCCATTTGTATCTTTCTGTATGATCTTATTATTACCTCTTCATCAGTGACCAAAAAAATAGATAGCAGGAGTATTCTCAAACTACTGCATGTTAGAATTACCAGAGAGCTTTTAAAAATGCCAATGCCCAAGCTATACCCAGTATCAATCAAATTAGAATATCTGGGACGAAGGCACCATTTTTGAAAGTTTCTGAGATGATTCCAGTGTGAGTACACATTTGAAAAGACATGCTCTAGAATGTTTACCAACCTAGTAACCATTAAATAAAGAAATAAGAAATTAGATTTAAAAGCTTTTGTGATGTATCTTGAATGGTCAAGGAACCTAGATGCTATTGGAAGAAATTGAGAAATAGCTTTAAATTTACTTGAGATGATTGAGAAGAGAATGTTTCTTTACAAGCACACCTTCAACTTCTTTCTCTTTCTCTCAAAAACCTGTAGGTGTATTTCTTACAGTGTCGTAGGGATTTTGGTTTGCTTCATCTAGAGCAGACTGAAAAGGAATGTCTCAATCAGCTTGCCAGGGTGACTCACATGGCAGCAAGGTAATCTTTCCCTCTTTCTTAATGCATATTAGTTTTAGAGATGTTAGCAAGTGTCTCCACGGTTGAATATAATCTGTGATATGTTTTACATATGTGACATCAGAGTTCTTAAAGAAGCTCTTGTGGGTTTTTTGGTTTTATTTTGTTTTGTTTCGTTTTTCCCCCCTGAAATTCCTTTTACCAGAAGCTGTTGTTGTTGTTGTTGTTGTTGTTAAACCTCAAAAGTCATTTAGTTACTTTGATGCTTGTACTTGGCTGCTTCTGCTGAAGCACTGAGAAGTCTACTGAGTACTGTGTACAATAATAGCTGCCGAAAGATTTTTTCCCTTCCTCTGTAGTGAAGTAGATCAAAAGTCTCAGAGACATACATGAACACCAGACACTTATGAAACAAGGTAGATTCTAACTGGAAGACTTTTTTTCTAATTGTTTTCCTTTATAATGCCTGATTTTAAACACCTAGGGAATATGTTGAGGGAAACATCAGTATTAACACCTAAATCGTATGTTAAAGGTAGTCTTCTGCTATGCTTTTATAGTAATTATAGAGTAATTTTCAAATATTGAACAGGTTGCATGAAACTCTCCTTAAATTTATAATTTCATGGGGTACACCAAACTTAAAGAGTTAATTAAATTAGAATCTCTGGGACCCAGGCATCATTATTTTTAAATGATTATTATTTTAATAATCAGCATTGTTCTTTCATTCTAAAGAATCAGAGTCTTTGATGTTTCACAAGATTATCAGGATATACTGATGTGCACTCAAGTCAGGGAAGTACTGTTGTAAATGATCTATTTTTGCTTGCTAGAAGGAGGAAGAGTGCTCTATACATTAGGATATTATGGAACTTCTTTGTATGAGATTATCCTAGTGATAACTTGTTCAGCTCTTATAAAATTGTTGGGCTGGGTGATACTGGCATGGGATGTTATAACGGATAAAACCTTTTAAAAGGCCATATGAAAGATTTTTTCTAGAGATAATAGACCCTAACGGCTTCAAAGTTGTTCCTACTTTTGTTAAGTCGTTTGGTAGGCATGAGTTGATAAAACTATTGTTTGTGCAATTTATGTACTGTATAAAGGCAGCAACCTCATTTATCCTCATAGAGAGGGTATTTCTGATTTATCCTCCCAGAGACAGTATCTTTTTCTAATTTGCAAAGGAGCCATATAGACCAACCATGGCTTTTTGATGTCAGAGTTAATGTGAAGATAGTCCAAAACTTGCTTCCAACATGGGTCAACATTTTAGAGAACACCACTGTATTAGATTACTAAAGCTTTCCTGCTTCATTGGAAAGATTCCTTACAAAGGTTTTATAACATGTACTAAATATATATCATCAAGATAGAAAAAAAAACTTGTTCTGGAAGTATCAATTATATTTGCTCTTGAAAAATGAATTTTTTTATTACTGTTTTTGTTATTTTTAGTAACACACCTGTCCATACCTCTTTATGTCCATTTGAAGTAATTGTTGGTGATGGGGGTAATTTTGTTTTTTGTTAACATATATGCTAGAAAGCATGATAGACATGTTTGGAAACCTCAGTGTTACAAAAAGAAAGAACTTTCTTTTGTGTCTCCTTTTCTACAACAGCAACCTAGAATCACTTCAATTAAAGGCTGCGGTAGACAGTTGGAATGCCATTGTGGCAGATGTTAGAAACAAGATTGCATTCCTCAGGGTAAGTCCTGAAGTATATTTAGAGAAAATTGGCTTAATGTTATAGATGGTGTAAAGTTAGAAAACATATTAGTAGAAAAAATTAAGGAAGAACATATTTTCCATTTTAGTTATTAAAGTTTATGCCTTCACTTTGAGATTACTTCCTTGTGGTTGGTTGTAGATAACATCCTAGATTCACACATGTAGTCTTTTATATCCTTAGTCAAGAAAATAATAAACTCAAAAATTGTGCCCTCACACCTAGCTTTCCTAGAATTTCAAAGCTAACAGTGCCCCAATCAAAACTAAATGTTTTGGCCAGGCACAGTGGCTCATGCCTGTAATCCCAGCATTTTGGGAGCCAAGGCGAGAGATCACTTGAGCCAGGTGCTCAAGGTTATGGTGAGCTCTGATCATGCCACTGCACTACAGCCTGAACTACAGAGTGAGACTCTGTCTCTAAAAGAAAATTTGGAATAAAAGCTAAATGTTTTAATGCAGTCTGAGTAATAATGTGTTTACAGAATTAAAAGGAAAATCAAGTAGGCCTGTATTTGTTTTCAGTCTAACTTTTTATGTAATTATTCCATAATGCAAAATAGTAAATTCCTAAGTACTGGTGTAGGACCATGCTACAGATAATCTAAAGAGATAATCCACTGACTATTTATTAATTGATTTTATTTTAGAGTCTTTTTGTATTTATATACTAAGGTCGATATATAATGTTGATTTTTTTGTGATTTCACAACACTGTCAGCAAAAAAAAAAAAAAGCATTGCCATTCAATTGTGAAGTGCCAAAAGCAACTGGATATTTGTCCAGCTCCCTTGAGGGTTTTCACTGTTTCTCTCCAAACTCTTTCTTACTCAGTCTTTAGTGATGCTTAGGGTTTCTGTTGGGTTTATTCAAAATTTTGGCCTCAAAAGACCTGCCCCATGTTTTCTTCCAAGCACATGTCCTCCATGCAGAAGTTTCTAAATGTTTTGTTTTATAAGACTTTTTTTCCCAGTTCTTATGAGTTCTTTACAAAATAATGTGGTAAGCAAAAGTGGGGACAATGCCAAAAAATGTTGAAAACGTGTTGTTAAACTTCCAGGTGGGAGTTTTTGTCAGAATCCAAGAGAATAAAATGTACAAGGAGCTAGAACAAGCTAGAGTTACAGATTGTGAGATAAACACAATGTAGAATTTAATAAGTAATGTCTGAAATTTTTCCTTCAGTTTTTAAAATGAACATTTGCAAGTAGTTTAACTGCTTGTTACAAATACATTTTTCCCCTATTTTTTAGCCAGTATAATATTTATAGCTTCTTGAATCTTTAGTCTCTTTTTTTATTTATGTCAGTGGTTCCTATTTTAGAGCTGAAAATTTTGGAAACACTGAGGAATTATCACAAAGATCTGTGAATTATCTGTGTCTCTGTTTCTTATTTACCAGTAATGACTCTTAAAAATACAACTGTTTACATGTGGGGATGGTCTATAGAATTTTTTTTTTAGTCAGAACCTGTTTTTATATTATTTCTGACAGGTTGGGAACCACTCTTTTACGTTGTATTATTCAGAACTACATCAGATATTCCCATATGCTGTCTCTTTAAAGTTGATTGTTGTCTAAAGTATTTTTAGTCTTCTTCTACCAGACACAGTACAATGAACAAATAAACAAAGTAAAGCAAGGATTTGCCTTGAGTACCTTGCCTCCAGTCCAGCTTCCTCCTCCACCACCCAGTCCTGAGATACTGGTAAGAAATACAACATTTTGAATAATTGCCCTTTTCATTTTGACAAAATGGTAAGGGCTGTGAAACACTGAATATACAGTATGTTTAATGTGTGTTCAAAATGGAATAGGCACATATTGTGAGTATCAGTTGTAATTAAGTTGACATACCTTCGAGTCACCAGATGATATAATTAGATGGGTAAGGCCTGTACAATACGTTGTATCACTGGATTTTAGTGAAGCATTTGATATGCATAGAGTAATATATTCTCACTCATCCTGTTTCACTTACCTTGTGGGAGCTAAATGATGAATACTGAGAGTTCCCAGTGTCCTCATGTTACCACTAGATCAGAGGTCCCCAACCCCTGGGACACGGACCAGTGCGCAGCAGGAGGTGAGCGGTTGATGAACAAGCAAAACTTTATGTACAGCTGCTCCCCATTGCTCACATTACCACCTGAGCTCCGCATACTGTCAGATCAGCTGCAGCACTAGATTCTCACAGGAGTGTGAACCATTTTGTGAACTGTGCATATGAAGGATCTAGGTTGTGTGCTTCTTGTGAGAATCTAATGCCTGATGATCTGTCACTGTCTCTGATCATCCCCAGATGGGACTATCTAGTTGTAGAAAAACAAGCTTGGGGCTCCCACTTATTCTACATTATAGTGAGTTATATAATTATTTTATTATATATTACAATGTAATAATACTAGAAATAAAGTACACAATAAATGTAATGTGCTTGAATTCTCCCAAAACCATCTCCACTCCCCGGTTCATGAAAAAATTATCTTCCATGAAACCAGTCCCTGGTGCCAAAAAGATTGGGGACCACTGCACGAGATGACTGAAACATCTCAATGTAATACCCTGCACAGCTGGACCTCACCTCTGCATTTCTACTTTAGACTTTCTTTTTGTGAAGTTTTATATTCTATTCTACCTTCAACAGCAAGAACAGCTTCCACTTCTGCCCCTTCTCTGCTTGTTGTTAGGGACCAGTGGATCTTAATCCGATAAACTAATCCCCGTACTGTATTTCTGGGAAACATAGTACCCTAACTCAGTAAATTCACACAACTATCCAAAAGACCTTTTAAGAAGGTGTCATTAGATGATAATTTGTATTATTCTAAGAGATCTGGTGGTAGGAAGAGAGGAAAAATATAAGATATTTGGGGACAGATGACTTTGATATCACCACTCCTGCTTATAATGGAAATCTAAAAATGTTATTTCTCCTCATGGTTGAGTATAACAAAGAATTTAAAAATTATATCATTTGTATGGATACTGTTTCAAAAGCAGGATCTATAGCTAAAAGAATTATGGGATATATACCATGGGCTTTAGTTTAGAATAATAGTATTGCCTTTTATATTTTTGGTTAATTCAGTTTCTATAGGAACAGTGGATTATGAACATTATTATTCTAGGCTTGGATCATCATCATACCCAACTACTCTGGTAAGGAATGTGTTCCAGAGAAGTTCCAAAGATTCCCTGCAGTAACACATATTTTTTTGTAGGATATCTAAAAACACTGTACCTTCTACACATACTCAAAATACTGTCCTTAGATTGTAGTTAAACTCTGCCATGGCTCTTAACTATAAAATGGGTCCACAGACAGTGAAGCTAGATACAGAGCTGTTGTTTGGAGTTGTTTGGAGTTTCCTGGAACCAGACCAGTATAAGCCTTGGCTGTCGGATGCAAGTGATACTCTGTATCTGACAAACATAGTCAAACCTTGACCTCCAGACCTTCCAGATCTTTTTATCCCTTTGGAGACTGTCTTATGTCTGACGTGTCTTACCCAGGTTTAGTTAAGTACAAAAACCCACTGGCAGTTAGGCTGTGTGGTAATTCATAAGCATCCTTTGCTAACATTCTGAGGGTTCACCTGTATCTTTTGTGCTTCCTAATTAGGGTCATTGCTGTGCTTGATTAAGCTAACAGTTGTGTTAAAGTACAAGCATTGGTGACCACTGAACATTAAAGGAGAGAGTTTGAGAGAAGAGCAGCTAGAAACGTTACAGCGCTATTTGCTGTAAATTCAGATGGTACATACAATGGAAGTACACTAATGAGGTCTGGGTTCATATCCTAACTTTGTGAAGAGCTATGTTGATCTTGGGAAAATCAGCTCTTCTGGACTTTTGCTTTCCCATCAATAAATTAGGAAATTGTACTGGATGATCTGATCACTCAAGTCCCATCTATTTCTGGGATACTAGTATTCTAAGGAGTGGCCATCAGACTTACATAGTGGAGAATTCTGTGAAAGTGTGGATTGTTCCCAGTTTAACCCAGTAATTCTATATGTTTCATTGTATCTTGATTTTTGTAGCTTGGCTGTTTAATCCTCAAAGAAGTGTTAGTACCATTAAAAAGATCATGCAACGGTTATTTAAAATACACAAATCAGTAAATATGATACATCATATCAACAGAAAGACAAAAACCATATGATCATTTCAATAGATGCAGAAAAAACATTTGACAAAATTCAATGTCACTTTATGATTAAAACGCTCAAAAAATTAGGTAGAGGAGGTACATACCTCAACACAATAAAGGCCATATATGACAAACCCACAGCTAACATTATACTAAATGGGAAAAGGTTAAAAGTGTTTCCTCTGAGATCTGAAACAAGACAAGGATGCCCACTTTATTTCTAATAAAAATAGTACTAGAAGTCCTAGCCAGAGCAGTTAGGCAAGAGAAAGAAATAAAAGACATCCAAAATGGAAAGAAGGGAGTCAGATTGTCCCTTTTTAGGATCTTATATATAGAAAAATCCCAATGACTCCACGTAAAAACTCCTAGAACTAACAACTTTGGTAAAGATTCAGGATACAAAATCAACATACAAGAATCAATAGCATTTCTGTTTACTAATAGTGAACAATCTGAAAAAGAAATTAAGAAAATCCCATTTACAATAGCTACAGAAAACAAAGATACCTGGAAATAAATTTAACCAAGGAGGAGAAAGATCACTACCCTGAAAACTATAAAACATCGATGAAAGAAATTGAGGACATAAAGAAATGGAAAAATACATCATATTCATGAATAAGAAGAATTCAAGGAAATGCAAATCAGAATTACAGGATATCACCTCACTTTAGTTATTACAGCTACTGGTACCCCAACAGATATATAGACCAATGGAACAGAACAGAGGCCTCAGAAATAAAGCCACACATCTACAACCATCTGATCTTTAACAAACCTGACAAAAACAAACAATGGGGAAAAGATTCCCTATTTAATAAATGGTGTTGGGAAAACTGGCTGGCCATATGCAGAAAACTGAAACTGGACCCCTTCCTTACACCTTATACAAAGATCAACTAAAAATGGATTAAAGACTTAAATGTAAGACCTAAAACCCTAAAAATCCTAGAAGAAAACCTAGGCAACACCATTCAGGACATAGGCATGGGCAAAAACTTCATGACTAAAACACCAAGAGCAGTGGCAACAAAAACCAAAACTGACAAATGGGATCTAATTGAAGAGCTTCTGCACAGCAAAAGAAACTATCATCAAAATGAACAGGCAACCTACAGAATAGGAGAAAATTTTTGCAATCTATCCATCTGACAAAGGGCTAATATCCAGAATCTACAAAGAACTTAAACAAATTTACAAGAAAAAAACGACCCCATCAAGAAGTGGGTGAAGGATATGAACAGACACTTCTCAAAAGAAGACATTCATACAGCCAACAGACACATGAAAAAATGCTCATCATCACTGGTTATTAGAGAAATGCAAATCGGAACCACAATGAGATACCATCTCATGCCAGTTAGAATGGCAATCATTAAAAAGTCAGGAAACAACAGATACTAGAGAGGATGTGGAGAAATAGGAACACTTTTACACTGTTGGGAGTGTAAATTAGTTCAACCATTGTGGAAGACAGTATGGCGATTCCTCGAGGGTCTAGAACCAGAAATACCATTTGACTCAGCAATCCCATTACTAGGTATATACCCAAAGGATTATAAATAATTCTACTATAAAGACACATACACAGGTATGTTTATTGCAGCACTGTTCACAATAGCAAAGACTTGGAACCAACCCAAATGCCCATCAGTGATAGACTGGATAAAGAAAATGTGGCAAATATACACCATGGAATACTCTGCCGTCATAAAAAAAGGATGTGTTCATGTCCTTTGCAGGGACATGGATGAAGTTAGAAACCATCATTCTCAGCAAACTAACACAGGAACAGAAAACCAAACACTGCATATTCTCACTTATAAATGGGAGTTGAACAACGAGAACGCATGGACACAGGGAGGGGAATATCACACATTGGGGCCTGTTGTAGGGTTGGGGGCTAGGGGAGGGATAACATTAGGAGAAATACTTAATGTAGATGAAGGGTTGATGGGTGCAGCAAACCACCATGGCATGTGTATACCTATGTAACATACCTGCACATTCTGTGTATGTATCCCAGAACTTAAAGTATAATAATTTAAAAAAAAATAGCTATTATCAAAAAAAAAAAAAGATATCAAATGTTGGCGATGATATGGAGAAAAGGGAACCCTTACATACTGTTGGTGGGAATGTAAATTAGGACAGCTATTATGGAAAACAGTATCGATGTTCCTCAAAAAATTAAAAATAGAACTACCATATGATCCAGCAATCCTACTGGGTATAGTGGGAAAGGACATGAAGTCAAGTATCCTAAAGAGACATCTGCAATCCCATGTTCACTGCAACATTATTTACAGTTGCTAAGATATGGCATCTATTTAAGTGTCCATAAAGGTTGAATGGATAAGGAAAATGTGTATATACACAATGAAATACTATTTAGTCATAAAAAAGAATGAAATCCTGTTATTTGTGACAACATGGATGACCCCGGAGGACATTATATTAAGTTAAATAAGCCAAATACTACCTGATCCCACACATGTGGAATCTAAAAGAGTTGGTCGCATAAAATTAATTAGTAGAACAGTGGTTACCAGAGACTAGGGAGGATAAATGGAAGGCGAGCATAGGGAGAGGTTGGTTGGTCAATGGGTACAATTAGGAAGGATAAGTTCTGGCATTCTATTAGTAATTATTATAGTTAAGAGTAAAGTATTGTATATCTCAAAATGGCTAGAAGAGAGGATTTTGAATATTACCACCACAAAGAAATGACAAATGAGGTGATGATATGCCAATTACCCTTTGATCATTACACAGTGTATACATGTATGAAAACATCACATTGTACCCCTAAAAATGTACAATTATGTGTCCATCAAAAATAAAAATAAAGTGTTAAGTAATAGTGGTTCTCAAACAGAGCAGGACTATTGACTCAGTACCCACCATTCTTTCATTTTTTTAAGACTTTACATGTAAAAAATTTGACACATACGTAAAAAATAGTATAATGAACCTCTTCAAACCCAGGAGCCAGCCTCAGCATTATCAACTTATTGTCAGCCTTGTTTTATGTCATTCCCTTTTTCCTCTCCACTGGAATATTTTAAAGCAAACCCCAAATATCATACAATTTATCCATTTATACTTTAGGCTATATCCTAAAAGATGAGGAACTCTTACTGGGTATAATCATAACACCATTGTCTTACCTAAGAAAATTGTAATTTTTAATATCCAGTTGGAATTTTTATTTCTCCAGTTGTTTAAAAAAATCTTTTTCTTACCTAGCAGGTACATAATGTTCTTTTCAGACGTTAAGACTCAAATGCCAATCCAATCTATCCATTGTAAAGTTCCCCATTAATTTTTCATATGATAGTTTTAGGATCATTACTTAGAGCTATGTTGCTGTTCCTCATTTTTTAAGTTCAGTAACAAATTGTTGTTGAACTCCTGCTTTATGCTTTATGCCAGTAGTAGGCCTGGCACGTAGTACATATTCAATAAATCTGCCCCCTTCTGTACTCCAGCCATCAAGGTATCTTTTCCAGATAGCTGCTAAAAAGTTCTAGATTTCCATAACCCCCTGGGAAGTACGGTAATACCCACAAGCATATCTGCAAATCACTATATCATATCTCCCAGGCCCATCCCACTTCCTCCTCCAACTCTCCTTTGGAGCTAAACATTAAGTCAGAATTTCATCAAGTATTACCTCCAATATAAAATATTTTCTATGGATAACTTTGGGTTGTTCTGTGAAATTTCTGAGTATCAATATTGCCCACCAACATGGATAACACTTCCTGAGAATCTCCTTTGCATAGTCCTATATGATTACAGTTGGGAGGGAACCTTAATGATTACTTTATACAACCTTCTCATTTTATAGTTTAGGAAATTGGTTTCCAAGGTTATTCAGCTAGGTAGAGAGAAATATGACTAGAATCTATTTCTTTTCTGTCTTTGTCAAGCTTTTTTCAGTATATCTCATTGCCCTTTGTTTTTCTGATATTCGTATATTTCATTATCGGACATATATTGTTTCTAATGTGCTTTGTATCTTGAGTTCAGATGAGTGTCTCTCCCCCCCAAATTGCTGTATGAATTTAGATGATGTTCTAAATAAATATATAAATATGTGCAGGGTTTTTTGTTATTATTGTTTATTTTTTTTCTATTTTAGATGCAGCAGTTCTTAGGAAGACCCCTTGTGAAAGAATCTTTCTTTAGACCCATACTTACTGTTCCTCAAATGCCTGCAGTTTGTCCAGGAGTCGTCTCTGCAACTGGCCAACCTAGAGCCCCCCTGGTAAAAGCTTTCTTGGTGGAATAGATGTTAGTTAGTTTTTTTATTACTCTAGTGGGCTTCCTGAATGAGTATCTTCATTTTGTTCATTTATTTGATATGATAATGATGGTGGTGATGGCGATGAATGAATGCTTCCTGTGAAGCACTGTGCTCAGGGTGTTACATATATTATTTGACTGATACTAGCTTAGTTTTGGGATACAAAGATAAATATGTTTTTATACTACAGAATCCTTAAAATTATAGTATTACTTCTGAAACAGACAACAATGAAGGGTAAATTGATATTTTTAATAGATTTTTTTGTCATGGTTGTTGGGAAGATTGAAAAGCAGAGAAGCTAAGTCACAACAAACTAAATTATAAATTTTATTTCCACACACGTACACACACATAGTAGGATAATGTTTCAACTGTATCTATAAACTGACAATAAAAATAGCATCACCTTGGAACGTAAACTGTAAAGTTATAAATCTTCCCAGCTACAAATAGCCAGATGAACTTTATCCAAACCGGAAGAAGGAACAAATAAATTTGAAATTACCAGAATTATCAGTTGTAATCTTGGTGAAGGTAAACTTTTTTTTATTAAAGAAAAATCTTCCAAAAGAATGATGTTAAATGTAATTAATGAAAATTCTCTAATCTGGATTTTCCTATATTTAGGTGCAATTAATTGTTTCTTTTCTTTTCTGGTCCCCATATATTGCTAACAGTTTCCTTTTGAAATATATGGTCAGATGAACTCTGCTCATTATTGTCAAGGCTACCTGTCTATAAACAAATCTGTATATAGTCCTTAACATGCTAAATAAGTAACACATCTTTTTATTACCATGATATTACAGTGTTAACTCTTGCAATTTGCTTGCCCACCATTCTATAAGAAACTATGATAAAATTTTATTAAAAACAGTAAAATACCTTAACCTCCTAATAAGATTACTTTCTGATTCCTGGGGTAAAGCTTGACATTGAAGCAAATTCAGATTTCTGGGAAATATTCTGCTTCTCCTCACTTACTAGGCTCTGTACAAATTATTACAATGACTATTAGTAGTTGCTAGTTTTTCACAAATAATAACCTAATATTTGAAAATAACCCATTAGAGCCTTACATAAAAGATACAATGTTCATAATTATCTTAGTAATCAGATGAGCACTCCAAAAATATTCACTTATTATATTATTTAATTAGAATCTTAAGAAGGAACTACCATAAAATATGGAGAAAACACGGTTTCATGGTTAAGTGTCACAACAACTTCTGTACCACCTTTGTCTACAACGTTGATGAGACATTAGGCAGAGCAATTCTAGCAGTATTCCCATCTTTATTTGGTTGTTTGAAAATGTAACTTTACTTTCTTGTTATAAAGGTATGTATGCTAATCACAAAATGTGAATAATATAGAAATGTAAGCACATTAGAAAACAAAATTACTGTGCAACTGAATCCCTAAGAAATAGTCACCACTTACGCATGGTAATTTACAGACCTTTCTCCGTGTATACATATGCATTTAAAATTTTTTAATATAAAAGGAAATCATATCATACTGTGCCATAGACTTTTTAAAAAATATTTCATGCATATCTCTTATGCCCAGACATACAGTTCTATTTTTAAAAACTCGATTAGATGTGCCATAATTTATTCATTCCTCTATAGACATCAGGTTTTTTTCAGTTTTCACTGTTAAAAAAGAAACAGCAGTAAACAGCCTTCATGTTTTTGTACATGTGTGTAATTACTGAAGCAAGCATGTCCTATTTTAAAAATAAGTTTTAAATATTTATAAACAGTTAGAAATATTGTTTGTATTAGTTAACAGAAAAACCCTAAAAGGGATTGTGTATGTCAGTATTCTTCTTCATTCTATCCATTTTCTTTGTCCTATTTTAAAAATAAGTTTAAAATAGTTATAAACAATTAGAAATATTAATTAAGAGAAAAACTCTAAAAATTGAATGTGTATGCCAGTACTCTTCTTCATTGTACCCATGTTCTGAGGTATAGGAATGTAACTTCTTCATAATTAAACCTGATGGGCTATAACTCTCTGCCTTTTACAGATGACTGGCATAGCCTGGGCGCTGCCAGCGCCTGTGGGAGACGCTGTGCCTCCCAGTGCAGGTCTGGCGAGTGATCCCTCCATGATGAATTGGGAGAGAATTACAGACAGGCTGAAAACTGCCTTTCCACAACAAACCAGGTATTTTAGTTTTTATTTACTGGTGGGTACAGATCATATTCTCCAGTTTTCATAGCCATAATTGTGGCAATGAAACATTTCAGCAAAACATAACAAACACAAAAAAAGTACAGATATTTCCTTACCTTGACCTTGGTAAGGAAAAAGAAATTTACTAAGAAGGGACAGTGTTCAGTGGTGAACCTCTTCATTTAAAAGTTACTAGTCTTAAATCATGAGAGAATAACTTTAAATTTAGGTTTGCTCATTTACTGAAAGTACAACTAGATATAAACTTGCCCAATTTTAATGACACTAACTGCCATAATTAACCTATCTCCAAAGTGAATTTTAAGTTGATTGTATGCTATATAAGCCCAAACATCTTTAGGATTTAATTTCCTAATTTCCTTATTTTTGAGGGTCCTTATAGTTTCTTTGTTGGAGAACACACTAAAAATGCAAGAAATCATAACTTTACTGTGCTTTTCACAGTCTACCTTTAGTAGAAAGATACTTAATTATATTCCTACACAAATGAAGTTTCTTTTATCTCAACTCATATCTAAGGAAATAATTCTACTTTTCACAAGTATTTTTATTTGAATACAAACATTTAATATATATGCTGGCACACTTCATTGTTAAATTATAATTTTATAAATTTCATAATAGTGAATAGATAATGCAATAGAACTCTAGTACAGTTGTTATAAATATGTATAAAAACATTATAAATCAAAGGTAGCTGCATAAGGCTGATGACATGACGCTTCATTTGGGAAACAAAAATATTTCATTCTACTTTGTCCCATCAAAAATGTAGATGCAAGCTTTGGGTCAGTGGATCTTGGGAGTTGAAAAGGAACATATCAATTAAAATAGTTGTGGGTTCTTTCATTATATAATTAATGTGATTTTTAACCTTTGCTTTCCTGTTCTGTTTAATCTTTGTTTTCTGAGTTTTACAAAAGTACAACTATTAACACTGATAAGAGAGAAACCAATAGCAACATAGTTAAAAATAATGTTATCCTGAGCAAGAGACCACTTGAGAGATGGTATAAAGAAGCCAGTGCATAAATAAGTGGATAAACTTAATTTTCACCTAGTGAGCTCTCAAAAACAAAGTCTCTTTTTGGAAAGAAAATAAGTACTAAACTTTATCACTCATGAAAACATTAAGTATCGTTAATGAACACAATTAGGAGTTTTCATTTTGGTTCAAGATAAATGCAGATGGACCTGTGATCACTTTTTTAGATCAAAGACCTAAAGAGTCCTGTCTATATAATATACATCAATCATAATGATAGGATTTTATATCTCCTTTGGTGGGTACATCCTCAAAGGTACTAAGGAAAATCATTACTACCCTTTCCTTTCCTTAATCTCTTCCAGAAAGGAGCTTACAGATTTCTTACGGAAACTGAAGGATGCTCATGGAAAGTCCTTGTCTGGACTGACATTTGATGAAATTGTTTGCAAGATTTCCCAGTTTATTGACCCCAAAAAGTCTCAGGTAAAATGCGAAAACAACCAAAAAACCTGTATCTCTCTGCCCTTAACTCTAGTAGTTAACTGTTTTAATTATCTCCATAACCTGTTCGGCAAATCAGTAACTTGTAATCATATTAAATCATCTATTAACAGTAAATAACAGCTTCAACTTAACAAATGATATCAGAAGTCTTTTTGAAATGCCTATTACCTAATCAATCTAGAATAAAACTGACCTTGAAATTTGCTCTAGTTACTTTGAGTCTAAAGAGGGAGATATTTTCTAATTTTCTTGAAAGATTTATTTTAATTAAAAGAATGTATAGCGTTATTTTTGTTTTTACCTAGCTCTGAGTATATAAGTATTGCCACCATTTTCAAGATTTCTCACAAATCTGATTATTTACCCTTTTGCTAGTTCTTACTATACCCCATTCTGTGCTAATGTGTCAGCTCTTACTGTTTTAGGACAATTCTGAAAAAATAAACATTGTATTCTTATTTTCAGAGTCAAGGAAAATCAGTGTCAAATGTTAATTGTGTTTCACCTAGTCATTCTCCATCACAGCCTAATGCTGCCCAGCCCCCAAAACCAGCATGGAGGCCCCTCACTTCACAAGGTCCTGCCACATGGGAAGGAGCCAATAATCCAGTAAGACTGAAATTGTTGATTCTGAACACATTTAGATTTGGGAGAAAACAATGAGCTAAATTTAACATTTTCTGTATTTTCCCTAGGATGAGGAAGAGGAAGAAGAAGAGCCTTGTGTGATCTGTCATGAGAATCTGTCTCCAGAAAATCTTTCAGTTTTGCCTTGTGCTCACAAATTCCACGCTCAGGTAACACTTTAAATTTTCCCATTAATCAGCTAAATGAGATTCATCCTGCCTTACTTACTATTGTATACAGGCATCATTATCCATTGTTATCTCACAAGTTCCACTGGGTATAACTGTGAGCTTTTGGGTACCACACAGAAACATTTATGCTTTTCCCATACATAACCATGGATTGCATTGTGCTCTGTCAGGTGGATCTCCATCCACCCTACCAAAGAAGGGGACAATGTTGAGAGTCAGATCGTACACAGTAGGCAGTTCCTTCTAACAGAACTGGGACAAATATCGATTGACGTGGTAATCTAGTGGCAGAACTAGCAACAGCACCACTTGAAATTGACATGCTATAAATACCACATAGTGTTCTTTGTCCATAATTAATGACAGCCCCCTTTCATAAAGCATAAGATTTATCAGTCTCTCCAGGCTCCTATATTTGCTTTTGAAAGATACTCAGGCTTGAGTTGTGATGTTAGAAAAATGTGAGGTTGGGCTGGGCGTGGTGGCCAACGCCTGTAATCCCAGCACTTTAGGAGGCTGAGGCGGGCGGATCACGAGGTCAGGAGATTGAGACCATCCTGGCTAACACGGTGAAACCTCATCTCTACTAAAAATACAGAAACAAAGTTAGCCGGTCATGGCGGCAGATGCCTGTAGTCCCAGCTACTCGGGAGGCTGAGGTGGGAGAGTGGTGTGAACCCAGGAGGTGGAGCTTGCAGTGAGCCGAGATTGGGCCACTGCACTCCAGCCTGGGTGACAGAGCGAGACTCCATCTCAAAAAAAAGAAAAAAATGTGAGGTTGTCATGTCTTTTGTTGATTCTTGGCATTTATATAAATTCTGGTGTTACTGCCACACAGTTGCTATTGATATATAATTTAGGACCCAAGTCCTCTGTTGCAGAGATGTAATTTGACACAGGAAAGGTAGTCATAGAAAAGAAAGGCTTTTCAGGGAAGTGAATAATAGCCAGTTCAGTCAAGCCATGTTTGTAAGACATCATTTCAAAGATACGATTTGTGGTACGTGGTACAGAATTATATTTTGTATTTGCTCTAATATGAAGATACATCCACAAAATGTCTAATCCCAAAAGTTTTCTAGGAAAGATCCTTAGCCATTGACTTTCCCCTTTGAAGTTTATAAAGTTCTGACAATTTAGGAAATATATGTTTAACAAAATGTATGCTACTCTTTGCCATTGCCCATGAGTAGAAAGCATATAATTCATTCAGGTTATTTTTTATGACTATAGTTAGTGGGCCTATTATATATAGTGCTTATTATTAATCCTCTCTCATCTGACCTGGCCCTCCATTATTTATATAGGTAAAAATGATTTGTTTTTGGAGAGTCAGTATGTAAGCAAGTGACTTAACAGATAGTTCATAGCCGAAAATGACTGTCATTATCACCGAAGAAAACAATCTGAGAAGTGTATTCATGATCTAGGGATTTTAACTGCAAACACCATAAGCATTTCATATCAGGTACTAGTGACTTTTGTATGATTAGTTATGACTTTTTCTGAATTATAAATGAGAATAGTATATAGTAAACCAAAGAAAGAATATAGCAAGTTTCTCCAATTTCCTTGTCAGGAAGAATTGCTAGTCAACTTGAAAATTGGGGTTGAAGGAAGAATTTCTAGTAGAATAAACTAACTAAAAGGTTATTGTGCAGTACCCACCTATTTTGTTGAGGAAACCACAGGGAAGGTGCCATGGTTGCAGCAATTAGCTTGACAATCCACAGGGTAAGGCTTTAAAGATCTACCAGAAGACATGTTGGTTGGTAACCCTGATGCATAGAGAGACAACTGCCTCTGCTAGGCTAACTCTGAGAGACTGACATAAATCTTTTTGCTCCTTAGTGCATTAGACCATGGTTGATGCAACAGGGGACATGTCCTACCTGCAGACTCCACGTTTTGCTACCAGAAGAATACCCCGGTCACCCCAGTCGGCAGTTGCCCAAGATCTGATACAAGGTCAGGGGTGTAAATGCAAAGGAAGCTCAGTTTTCTTTTATTATGAGCTGCTTGTGTGAGTGGTGTAAAGCTGTGTGCTCTTCAATATAGTGCTAAAGAAGCCAGCTAATTTTATCAAAGCAGCAGCCAAAGAAGTCAGGACAAATCTTCAGGACTTGTGAAATGAACTGAAAGAGCTTGAAGCAGATGGAATTTTAATAGTTATACTATATTTGCTCTTATCTTAGTAGGTTTTTTCTTGTAATGGAAACGTAACTGTTAGTATATTTCTTAGTATGTTTTTCTTGTCTTTTTAAATTCTTATTTCAGTCATCCTTTACTCTCCCCTCAAGTATTCTACACTTTAATTTTCCTGAAATAAATTTAAGCAAGAGAAAAAGGGAAATAGTAAAGAGGTAGGAAAATCCCACAGAAATTTGTGTTCCTTCTAACTTTTAAAACTACCTAAAAAATATAATTGATTTAAATTTTACCTCAATATTCCCCATTCTTTTATATCCCCTTAAAGAGGTACCCATGAAGAGATTATGAGCTACTTGAAGGTGGAGACCATACAGTGGTGTGTTGGAGCTGGCTTATAATGGCTTATGAGTGACAATCATTAGTTTGAGGGATTTTATGAGCCAGTTGTCAAGTTGTTGCTAGCTTGAAATCTGCCACAATTGGAGCATTTACACCATAGAAATTGGTAAATGCTGTAAGTGAAGACCTACCTTTCCCTCAAGAGCTAGTTGTTAAACCTTTACCAGCATACTGCTGGACCTTGTCTAAAACTTCTCTGTGTTCTCAGTGTCTTGCCCAGTAGATACAGGATAAATATTGCCAGAATCAGATACCAGGAAGTAGTAAGAAAAGGAGTTAATATGCAAACTAAATCACTAGCTCAATTGAATAATTGAGATCTTCTGTTCATTTGTTTCTTGGACCTTAATCATTTGCATTTTGGAGAAAATTTTTTCTGCTTTAAAAGTCTGTAATTTCACTTTCTTGTGTTGGGGAGAGGGAAAAACTCTTTGTCTATGGTTGCTTTTTGTGATGAAGTGAATACCCAATGGGCTAAGTTGCATATCTAAAGCTTGTCACTAAGAATTTTCATTTTTAGCGGTCAAAAACCTATTTTGACAATAGTGTTGTGTGAATGCTGTAAGTGTTGTATATATCTCTGGTTTCAGAATTAAAAGAATTCAGAGTTACCTTGTGAGATAAATGTTCTTTGCTTCATATTCACAGTTTCACTTTCATTTAATTTATGGGGAAGAATAAATGTTTCCTGACTCAGAAACAATTTTGCCTGTATACTTCAGTGCAAATATATTTTGAAGGTACTTTTAAATCTTTATTTAAAACCTCTGTTTCTGTAACTGTTAAACGTATTCTTCTGTAATGAGAATAGACTGGAACATGTGAGGGAAAAATATTAAAAAAAGATGGCAGTCATCTAGGCATGTAGAATGCCAAGAATGTCTTAGAATTGCACAATTTAGAATTTATAGAGCCTTTAATCACCTTGTCTAGCACCTTGTATTAGTGCATTTTCATGCTGCTGTTAAAGACATACCTGAGACTGGGCAATTTACAAAAGAAAGAGGTTTAATGGACTTACAGTTCCACATGACTGGGGAAGCCTCACAATCATGGTGGAAGGCAAAGAGGAGCAAGTCACATCTTACATGGATGGCAGCAGACAAGGCAAGAGAGTTGTGCAGGGAAACTCCCATTTTTAAAACCATCAGATCTGGTAAGACTTACTATCCCAAGAACAGCATGGGGAAAAACCTGCCCCCTTGATTAAATTATTTCCCACCAGGTCCCTCCCACAACATGGAATTATGGGAGCTACAAGATGAGATTTGGTGGAGACACAGAACCAAACCATATCACACCTTAAGGTCATGGTCATGTAGCTAATTATCTTGTAAAACCAATGTTTCTTAGTTCATATTTACAACTGCAATTTCACTTTCATTTATAAAAGAATAAATGTTTCTTAATTGAAAACTATTTTATCTGTGTATTTCATTATAAGCATATTCTGAAACGACTTGAAATCTTTACTTCAAATGTATCTTTCTGCTTAATTGGGCTTAAACTTTTTCTTCTGTTTTGAGAAACGTTAGGAAAATGGGAAGGAAAATATCCAAGAAGACAGTTATATAGACTTATAAAGTGCCACGATTGTTTTGGAATAACAGAATGCCGAAGTTCATTGGACCCTTAGTGACATATAATTCATTCTTTTATTTTACAGGTATGTTGTACCTAGTGTCACATGGCCAGATAGTAGCTAGGCCAGTCTTAGTACTTGAGGGTTCTGATGCCTCATCACATGCTTTCTCCACAAACTCATGCTGTAATGGGATATTGGTATTGACTTGCCCTGCTTAGCTCCAAGGATGGGGCCGGAGAACTTAATGCAATAGTTGGTATATAGGGAGAATATAGTAGGACAGTGCCCCAGAAAGTTATATTTAGTTCTTTAGGTGCTGAAGGTAATGGGATTATAGTTTTTGATGTATACTTTAACAGTAAAGACAATTGCAGGGGTCATTCTACCACACAGAGTGATCACTGTCATGCCTGTGCCCACTGAGGGATGATCCAGAACACTCTATCCTGCTGAGAAATCCAGTGAGGACCAGAAAGCTCTTAAAGTGGAAATATTTCCATCAAAAACAATCTGAAAGTATCCAGTAATATCACTGCAGCTGCTGTTAGATGATATGTCATAGATTTTCCTTCATATTTATTGTCCCTGTATATAACATTTTATAGCCTCTATAGGACACCTTCAAATGTGTTTAGTACCTCATTTGATCCATGAATAACTCTGAGGTGAGTGTTATTATGCTTATTTTACAAATGATGAATCTGAGACTCAAGTAAGAGGGAAATAATCTGTCCAAAGTCATAGGTACAAAGTGGCATTCTGAGATTTGATTGGAGTCCCTTAGCTGGTATTCTCTTCATAGTTGCAGCCTCACTTTGGGTTGACTTTGTGCACACGAGAAAGATAGTCTTTTCCTTTTAAATAAATTTTGTGATAAATTTTATTTTATGATTAATTCAGGGAAGGTAGGCTTATGTTTTACCAGATTCAAAGTTAGCAAGAACCACCTGCAATTATAAAATACTCCTGGAATACCTTATCTGTGAGCCTCTCAGATAAGAATTCTAGGATCACAGTAATGTGGGACTATTCTGGTTTATACCCAGATAAAAACAACAAATGAATACTAATTTATTATAAAGATATATAGTTTGATTTTCTTGAGTTGGCAGTTTTCAGTAACTACTGCAGATTTGAACATGCTACTTAACAGAACTAATGGGCTCTTGTTCTTAATTTTGTATCCTCGACCACCATCACATTACACATGGTGTATTTATAACAACGCATATTCCAAGAAGCTGTCTGGGAATCTCCATTTGCAGTAAGTACCACAGGTATTCTGATGCACATTAAAATTTGAAAACAACTGCTATAGTAAAAAGCAGATTTCTCACTCAGATCTACGTTTAGATTTTTGAATTCCGTATCTAGTATATTGTATGATCATGAAGACATTACTTTTCTCAACCAGTTTCTTTTCTGGAAAATGGATAAAATGCTACTTGCCTGACTGTTGTCATTTTAAATGAACTTTTATTATTTTTCTTTCTCAAAGTAGCAAATGAAATTTCCATTAGTCATTCAGTCTGTTTACACTTACTCCTTCATCATAAAATTATGAAAGGTTATCTTCAACTATCCTTATTAAAGCAGAGAGAGGAAAATATAACCAGTAGTCCAACTTCTATTTTCACATGGCCCCCAAAATGTTGAGTGTTAAGTTTTATTGCATAAAAATATCATACCCTCATAACATTTGCTTGATCCATTTAAACTACATGAACTTTAATAATTCGTAATACTGCCTAGCAAGGTTGAACAAATTGATAATGATCTAGGAGACTGAAAGTTTTGAAGATACGTAGGAAAGATACCTCCATTTGAAAGGCAAGGACATTAAAGAAGTGATTTGCCCACTTTTCGATGGGGTTGTTTGTTTTTTTCTTGTAAATTTGTTTGAGTTCTTCGTAGGTTCTGGATAAAGGATATGAACAGACAGTTCTCAAAAGAAGACATTCACACAGCCAACAGACACATGAAAAAATGCTCATCATCACTGGCCATCAGAGAAATGCAAATCAAAACCACAATGAGATACCCTCTCACACCAGTTAGAA
>NW_012099543.1:5242818-5245909 GCF_000951045.1 Mandrillus leucophaeus
GAGGGATTGCATTGAGAGTTATACCTGATGTAAATGACGAGTTGATGGGTGCTGACGAGTTGATGGGTGCAGCACGCCAACATGGCGCAAGTATACATAACAAACCTGCACGTTATCCACATGTACCCTAGAACTTAAAGTATAATAAAAATAAAAATTTAAAAAATTTAAAAAAAGAAGTGATTTGCTCAAGGTCATGCAATGTTTGAGTAGTAAGGTCGTGATTCTAGACTCCTCGCATCAAAATCAGTGTACTCTCGGTATATTTATTGCAGCATTATTTACAATAGCAAAGACTTGGCAAACCCAAATGCCTATCAGTGATAGACCATAAAGAAAATGTGGCACATATACATCATGGAATACCATGCAGCTATAAAAAAACAAATGAGTTCATGTCCTTTGCAGCAACATGGATGAAGCTGGAAACTATGATTCTCAGCAAACTAACACAGGAACAGAAAACCAAACACCACCTTTTCTCATAAATGGGAGTTGAACAGTGAGAACACATGGACACAGGGAGGGGAACATCACACACTGTGGCCTGTTGGAGGGTGGAGGGCAAGGGAAGGGAGAGCATTAGAACAAATACCTAATGCATGTGGGGCTTAAGACCTAGATGACGGGTTGATAGGTGCAACAAACCACCATGGCACATGAATACTTATGTAACAAACCTACATGTTCTGCACATGCATCCAGAACTTAAAGTAAAATAAAATAAAATAATCAGTGTACTCCCCGTAACACCATATTGCCTTTTTAAAAAAACAAATGAAACTGTTTGAAAACCACTAAATTATTTCTCTGGGTAAAGATGGAAGCAAAATAAGATAGAATAGTCTTATCACAAGGAGACATTGTTCTAGCTCAGAATAAAGCTGAATTTACAGTGTTCTTACATCAAGGTTGATAGTATTTGATTAATACCTGAAAAGGGCAAAGACTAGATTCTTCATCTTTTCAAATTCAAACATTATGTGTTTAGAGCATATCTCCAGGGTTGTATCATTTTTTTAAACCGTGAAATGTAACAACCACAATAAGGATTCTAACATCACAAGAACACACCTCTGCAGTATGAGTGATCTCTGTCAGTGTGCTAGCTCAGCTCAGAGAAAATAGCAATGGTATAGGAAACTGTCACCATGGGCCTTTGACATCTCCCTTGAAAATACTATGTGCCAAAAGGAAGGGCTAATTACAAGAAACAGTTGTAAAGTTTTGCATTATTCTAATCCAAGGAAAACTAAGTCCAAGGGCCTATGACAAGAGCCATTCCTCAGCAACTAAAGGTGAAATATTTCAGGTAAGAAAAGTGGATTGTTTTAATAAATTATGAACATATTCATAACATTATCAGATCATTACAAAATAAACCTAAACAGATATTCAAACCAATATTTATTTATTGGATATGTTTTTTTAAAGCCAGAAACTTTTTTAATTTTTGATTTTTGCATACATAATAGGTATATATATTTATGGGGTACATGGGATACTAAACATGAGCCTATGTTTAAGCATACAATGCATAATAATTTCATCCATGGTAAATGAGATATCCATCCTCTCAAGCATTTATCCTTTCTGTTACAGACAATCCAAATATACTCTTAGTTATATTAAAATGTAGTTATCATTGACCATAGTTGCCCTGTTGTATTATCAAATACTAGGTCTTATTCATTCTCTCTAGTTTTTGGACCCATTAACCATCCCCCCTTTTTCCCCCACCAGATACCACATTACCCTTCCCAGCCTTTGGTAACCATCCTCCTACTCTCTATCTCTATGAATTCATTTGTTTTAATTTTTAGCCCTCACAAATAAGTGAGAGCATGCAATGTTTGTTTTTCTATGCCTGGCTTATTTCACTTAACATAATGACCTCCAGTTCCATCCACGTTTTTGCAAATGACAGGAACTCATTCTTTTTTATAGTTGAACAGTGCTCCATTGTGTGTATGTGCCACATTTTCTTTATGCATTCATCTGTCGATGGACACTTAGGTTGCTTTCAAATCTTGGCTTTTGTGAACAGTACTGCAACAAATATGGAAATGCAGATCCCTCTTTAATATACTGATTTTTTTTGTGGTATATACTCAGCAGTGAGATTGCTGGATCATATGGTAGCTCAATTCTTAATTTTTTGAGGAACCCCCAAACTGCTTTCCAAGTGGTTGTACTAATGTAAATTGCCACCAACAATGTATGAGGATTCCTTTTTCTCCACATCCTCTCCAGCATTTGTTATTGCCTGTCTTTTGGATAAAAGCTATTTTAACTGGGGTGAGATATCATCTCATTGTAGTTTTGATTTGCATTTTTCTAACATTTTCCCCATTTTTGAATTGGATTATTAGATTCTTGTAGAGTTGTTTGACCTCCTTATATATTCTGATTATTAATCCCTTGTCAAATGGGTAGTTTGCAGATATTTTCTCCCATTCTGTGGGTTGTCTCTTCACTTTGTTGATTGTGTCTATTGTTGTACAGAAGCTTTTTAACTTGATGTGATCCTATTTGTCCATTTTTGCTTTGGCTGCCTGTGCTGTGGAGTATTCCTTAAGAAATCTTTGCCCACACCAGTTTCCTGGGGAATTTCCCCAATGTTTTTTTTTGTAGTAGTTTCATAGTTTGAGGTCTTAGATTTAAGTATTTAATCCATTTTGATTTGATTTTTGTATATGGTGAGATAATAGTTGAGAGATAATGGTCTATTTTCATTCTTCTGCATATGGGTATCCAGTTTTACCAGGACCATTTATTGAAAAGATTGTTCTTTTCCCAATGTATATTCTTGGCACCTTCATCGAAAATGAGGTCACTGTAGGTATATAGATTTGTTTCTGGGTTCTGTATTCTGTTCCATTGGTTTATGTATCTGTTTTTTATGCCAGTATTATATTGTTTTTATTACTGTAGCTCTGTAGTACAATTTTTTTCCCTTTATTATACTTTAAGTTCTAGGGTACATGTGCACAACATGCAGGTTTGTTACATATGTATACATGTGCCATGTTGGTGTGCTGCACCCATTAACTCATCATTTACATTAGATATATCTCCTAATGCTATCCCT
>NW_012099543.1:5247374-5253990 GCF_000951045.1 Mandrillus leucophaeus
TCCCTTGTAAGTTGGATTCCTAGGAATTTTATTCTCTTTGAAGCTATTGTGAATGGGAGTTCATTCATGATTTGGCTCTCTGTCTGTTACTGGTGTATAAGAATGCTTGTGATTTTATTGAAATGTCTTTATCTGGTTTTGGTATCAGGGCAATACTGGCCTTGTTGAATACTGGCAAATATGTCTTTGTCTGGTTTTGGTATCCTGGTAATACTGGCCTTGTTGAATGAGTATGGAAGTATTCCCTTCTCCTCTATTTTTTTGAAATAGTTTGAGTAGGGTTGGTGTTATTTTTTTAAATGTTTGGTAGAATTCAGCAATGAAGCCATCAAGTCCTGGGCTTTTCTTTATTGGGAGACTTTTTATTACAGCTTTGATCTGTTACTTAGTGTGTTCATGTTTTGAATTTCTTCATAGTTTAATCTTGGGAGGTTATGTGTCTAGGAATTTATCCATTTTCTCTAGATTTTCCAGTGTGTTGGCATATAATTGCTCATAGTAGCCACTAATAATCCTTTGAATTTCTGTAGTATCAGTTGTAATGTCTCTGTTTTCATCTTCAATTTTATTTATTTGGGTCTTCTCTCTCATTTTCTTTAGTCTGGCTAAAGGTTTGTCAGTTTTGTTTATCTTTTCAAAGAACCAACTTTTCCCTTTGATCATTTGTATTGACCTCTTCAATTTCATTTATTTCTTCTCTGATCTTATTTTTTACTACTAATTTTGGGTTTGGTTTGCTCTTGCTTTGCTAGTTCTTTAAGATGCAGCATTAGATTATTTACTTGAAGTTTTTTTTCTTTTCTTTTTTGATGTAGGCACCAGGTATAAATTTCCCACTTAGTACTGATTTTGCTGTATCTCATAGGTTTTGGTATGTTGTGTTTCCATTTTCATTTGCTTCAAGAAACATTTTAATTTCCTTCTAAATGTTTTAATTGACCCACTGGTCATTCAGGAGCATATTGTTTAATTTTCATGTGTTTGTATAGTTTCTAAATTTTTCTCTTGTTATTGATTTCTATTTTATTTCATTGTGGTCAGATATTATTTGATATTATTTCAATTTTTTTAATGTTTTAAGACTTGCTTTATAACCTAACATATGGGTCTATCCTTGAGAATGATTCTTGTGCTGAGGAGAAGAATGTGTATTCCGCAGCCTTTAGATGAAATGTTCTGTGAACATCTGTTAGGTTCACTTGTTCCATAGTCCAGATTAAGTCCAGTGTTTCTTTGTTGATTTTCTGTCTGGAAGACCTGTCCAATGCTGAAAGGGGTGTTGAAGTTTCAAGCTATTATTGTTATTGAAGTCTATCTCTCTCTTTAGCTCTTATAATATTAGCTCTATATATGTGGTGTTCCAGTATTGAGTGCATATATATTTACAATTGTTATGTCCTCTTGCCAAATTGACCCCTTTATTATTATATAATGACCTTCTTTGTACTTTCTTACAGTTTTTGCCTTAAAACCTGTTGTCTGATATAAGTATAGCTACTCCTGCTCTTTTTTAAAAAATTCCCATTGGCATGGGATATCTTTTTCCATCCCAATATTTTCAGTCTGTGTATATCTTTATAGGTGAAGTGTGTTTCTTGTAAGCAACAGATCATTGGGTCTTTTTTCTTTTCTTTTTTATTATACTTTATGTTCTTTGAGCCACTCTATGTCTTTTGATTGGAGAGTTTGGTCCACTTACATTCAATGTTATTATTGATAAGGACTTACTCCTGCCATTTTGTTGTTTCCTGGTTGTTTTGTGGTTTTCTCTTCCTTTCCTTTTTTCCTTCCAGTATTTCCTTTTAATGAAGGTGATTTTCTCTGGTGGTATGTTTCTTGCTTTTTATTTTTTTGTGTATTCATTGTATTTTTAGATTCAAGGTTGGCATGAGGCTTGAAAAGAATTTCTTTTAACCCATTATTTTAAACTGATGACAACTGAACACTGATTGCATAAACAGACAAACAACACCTGGTCCAGCACTCTAGAGCACTTTAGCCCACAGTGGCAAGGCTTGCTGAGAAACTCAAGTTCCAACTGTTGGAATGGGTGCTTTCCCTCTAAAAGCCAGGAACTCTTCCCATCCTCTTCCCAATTCCCTCTTTATCCAAGAGTTGATATGTTAATTGAAGACATGATAAGAGCACAGATCATTACATTAGACTTCCATGATCATGTTCAGTGGATGTTTATTAAATGCTTATTACATGAGAGTACTATTTTTGGTTTTGCATATACCAAGAACCATAGTCACTGACCTCAAGGAGCCATGTGTAAGTAGAGAAAAAGCATCTCAACTTCTAAAAGATAATAGTATTATTATGTAACATACATTAATGCCAAGTGAATCACAAAGATAAGTACTATTATAAGAGTTTGGTCATTGCAAGCTGAAGTAATCAGAACCACTCATGGAAAATAGGGAAATAGAAATGGCTCTTGCTTATTTTTAATCATAGCAAGATCCTACCTTAGGTACTTTCCACCTGGGACATTCTTTTCTTCAACTTCATGTTTCACACTTTCTCTCTTCAGTTTTCAACTCAAAGGTGATCTTAAAGTAGCTTCCCTTAACTACCATAATGAACATAATCTCCTTCCCCACTAGAGCAAATATTTTCCTCTTAGTATCTACAGTTCAGTGATTTGTTTATTATCTTTCTCATGATATAAAATTTATGAAGACAGAAATTTTGTCTGTCTTATTATTTTCTATCCATTGCCCAAAACATTATCTAGCATTTAGTAGATATTCAATAAATATTTGTTAAATAAGCAGGACTTGTTAATCAAGTAGAACATAACCCGAGAGGGCAGAGTAGCCATTCTAGGCCAGGTCAGTGGCTTGAAAAACAATTGTTCCTCTAGAGAATTATTTTCAATCATGGTCTTTAGGTGGCTTTTTCTTCTCTACAAGGAAATTTCAGTAACGAGAAAATCTAAAAATTAGTACAAAGAAGGAAAATGAAATGAAGGTATAATTTACTAAGATTGATGAAAACTTTTTAAAAATGATATCTTGACAACCAGTTTGCTCAGATTTCTTCTCACCTATTGCCAGCGTATCTCACTTATGCTTGACAGATAGGTGTCTGCTAGTCTTATCTTCCTCTGTCAGGGCTCTGCCATCAAGCCTGAGTGGACAAGACTCCACAAAGTTGCCAAAATGTTTCACTGAAGGAACCACAAACCTGAGGGCTCTTCATGCATTGTTAGCATCAATGCTGCCTGGTCTATGCCAGGAGATCATCCTGGCTTAGTTCATTTGGGGTAGCAGAATTCTGCTTTTCTTCCTTTGAGACAGGAAGTAGACAGGATATTCTCACTTAGTGCTCCATATTGTTAAACTCATCAAAGGCGCAGTTTATGGTTGACTACAATAAGAGGCAGCAACCACAGTGAGACTACACACCAACACATCTTTGACAGAATTTTACAAAAAACTATTTTGAAAAACATTTGTTTTAATAGTATATGTTTTTTTCATTAAGCAATTAATACATGCTCATTACAGCAAATTTCAAATTACAGAAATGTAGGAGAAAAGACAGTATATCACCCATAGTTTCATCCTCTAGAGTATTCCAACTTTTATGTGTGTGTGTGTATATGTGTGTGTCTATATATATATATGATTTTTGTTTTTTTGTTTTTTGTTTTGAGACGGAGTCTTGCTATGTCACCCAGGCTGGAGTACAGTGGTGCGATCTCTGCTCACTGCAAGCTCTACCGGGTTCACGCCATTCTCCTGCCTAAGCCTCCGGAGGTAGCTGGGACTATAGGTGCCCGCCACCACATCCGGCTAATTTTTTGTATTTGTAGTAGAGATGGAGTTTCACAGTGTGAGCCAGGATGGTCTCAATCTCCTGACCTCATTATCTGCCCGCCTTAGCCTCCCGAAGTGCTGGGATTACAGGCTTGAGTCACCGCGCCTGGCCTTATGTCTATATTTTAAATAAATTTCACACAAAATATCAGTGTGTAAACATAACAGTAATAAAACATTTTAAAGATCACTCTCAATTCCTTGCTCTAATGTATCTACTATTATTTAACTTTATTCGTTTCTAATCTTGGTTCACATGCAAATTGCTACTGAGGTACAGATTTTAATGTTTTTATCATTTGGCATAGTAAGAATAACCTATCTGCTACTGCATAGATAGGCCCAGGGGTGAAGCCTATTTATCCAAAATATAATTTTCATCTTCAGTTAGAGTATTCCTTATATCTTCAATTCTATTACTATCAATTCTAGTCTTTGATGTAGACATATTTTTAAGTTTTGTTTTTTTTTTTTAAATAAAAGGCCATTAACAAGTATCTGGTGATTTTCCAGTTCTATATATATATCAGTTGGGTTAAATATATGATAATTGGGTTTAGTTTTGTCTTATGAAGTTTCTTCTTTCTTATCTCAGTTTCTTTGGCATCTTTTGGACATGTGCAAGGCTTCCTTTGGACATATACAAGCCTTCTTTTTCCTTCTAGAATAAATTTAAAATAAAGTATGGTGTAAGCAAAGTTTTTTTTTAATTTACTTTGATTTTTAAATGAGTAAGTTCTTGATGAAGTTTTCTGTTACCATTTTCTTATTTAAAAAAAAGTAAAGAAACTGACTTCCCCTAAAACTGTTGCTTTAATTCTAAGGCATTATCATGTACTCATATTTTGACATATCAGAATATAAACTGGAAGTTCTTTTTATTAAAAAGAGTCATTTAAAATGTTAAAGGTTTGACCAGGCATGGTGGCTCACACCTGTAATCTCAGCACTTTGGGAGGCCGAGGTGGGCGGATCAACTGAGATCAGGAGTTCGAGACCAGCCTGGCCAACATGAAGAAATCCCATCTCTACTAAAAATACAAAATTAGCCAGGTGTGGTGGGGCATGCCTGTAATCCCAGCTATTTGGGAGTCTGAGGCAAGAGAATCGCTCGAACCCAGGAGGCAGAGGTTGTGGTGAGTTGAGATTGTGCCATTGCACTCCAGCCTCGGCAACGAGTGAAAATCCATCTCAAAAAAAAAAAAAAAAAAAAAAAAGTTAAAGCTTTATATATTAGGTAAGGAAAAATGAGAAGTGAATTGCTCTCTTTGGAGTAAAATATTTCATAAATACAACTGACATTCATAGTGTACTGATAGTATTTTTAAAAATTTGGAGCATTTAGAATCTAGAGTTTATTAGGAAGTTCTAATGAAGAAAATTAAAATATATTTAAATTTTTCTGCCTCTTTTTTATGGAGAAGCTGAGATCACAATAACACATTAACTAAGAGAAACTATAAAAATTGGATAATTTTTTTAAGCCAGCTGATTGAAAGCATTAGAAAGTAATTAACAGAGCTATGACTTTAGGAGACAAAGTTCCAGAGATAATGCAAGTGCATTAAGATAAAGTCTATACTGTAATGGCTGGGCATGGTGGCTCATGCCGGCAATCCCAGCACTTTGGGAACCCAAGGTGGGCGGATCACAAGGTCAGGAGTTTGAGACCAGCCTGACCAACATGGTGAAACCCCATCTCTACTAAAAATACAAAAATTAGATAGGCATGGTGGCGCGTGCCTGTAATCCCAGCTACTCAGGAGGTTGAGGCAGAGGTTGCAGTGAGCCAAGGTCGCGCCACTGTACTCCAAGCTGGGCGACAGAACGAGACTCCATCTCAAAAAAAAAAAAAAAAAAAAAGTCTATACTGTAGGTTGCTTTTTCTCCTTAATGCATTTTCATATTCAAGGCTCAGGGCACAGATGCTGAAAAGAAAGCAACTACGTATTACTTGAGGAAGAACTGGATTAGGGAGAAAAAAAATGGAGTTCATGGTGAATAAGATATTCAGAACCTAAGGTGCTAATGTTCCAAAGATGAAAGAACCATAGAGAAGTGAGAGTGACATTCTTCATGCGTTTCCCCTTTGAAGCATTTGCCAATTCCTAAGCTGTACCTGTGCCAGGCAAGTAGCCAGAAAACAGTTGCTAAGAGGTGAAAAGTCAAAGCTGAGATTTAGGCTTCGTTGTCACCCTGGAGAGAAAACTGGAGTTCAGGTTCATAAATGCCAGACATTCCATTAAGACCCTGAAAGTTTCATGGTTATGGACAAACCAGAGAAAGGCCAGGCTTGATTGGATCAAGGTGATTTGCTCATGTTCTACCTGCTTGCTAAAGAAGAACAAGTATCTTTAGAGGAAGATAGTCATAATCCAGATTTTCCTCAATTTTTTACTAGGTGATGACTTGCATTCAACAACAAAAAATTACTAAGCATGTTAAGAAAAAGAACTAAACTGAAAACTAAGAGAAACAACAGATAATAAGACCCAGAGATATTCCAAACATTGGAGTTATGAGAAAAAAAACTCTAAAATAACTGTGATTAATGTATTTAAGAAGACAGAAAAGATAGAAGTTTTTAAAAATAATACAATTTAAATCAAAAAATAAAAAGTATAATATTTAAGAGGTGAGTTTGAAAGGAGCTGGGCACATTTCTCAGCCCCGGGCTCAAAACTCCCTGAGCCTAGCACAGACACATCCCATCCTCCCATCCCACCACCATATATCTCTCAAACTCCCTGAGCCCAGTATAAACACCACCTGGAAAGTCTCCGATAAGG
>NW_012099543.1:5259745-5272497 GCF_000951045.1 Mandrillus leucophaeus
GAACTTGTAGTAAAGATCCTTGCCGCTTGGCTTTGACTCTGGACTCTGGTGGTCTTCTTTGGGGAACAAACAGTCTGGGCATAACAAGTTTACCAATACATTAGACACATTAGAAGAGATGATTAGTGAATGGGAAGATATGGCAGTAGAAAACATCCAGGCTAAAGCTTAGAGAATAAAAAAAAAAAGGAAAATGCAAAAAATGAGTAACAGTGAAAGTGTTAACCTAAATGTAACTGTATCAACAGACAAAAAGAAAAGAGAATGGGTCAGCAACCTCATTTGAAGACATATTAACTACGAATTTTCCCAACTGACTGAAAACAATCAAGTCAGAGACTGGATAAACAATTCAAATGACAAGTAGCATTTGAGGAAGAAGCCACTGTCTCCACCACCATACTCAGCAACATCATAGATAAACCTCTGGAAAAATAAGACCTCTTGAAGTATTTCAGATTCTAAAGGAACAACAATTAAGTTGACAGTTAATTTTCCATGAGAAAAAAGATAGTGCAATGGTGTCTTTAAATGCTGAAAGATAATAACTGCCAATTTAGAATTCTATTTCTAGTAAATATATCCCTCAAAAATGAGGATGGATCAATGCCTCTTAGACAAACATATAAACTAAATTTATTGCCCATAGAATCACATTAAAAATACACCTAGAGAGCTATTCAGGTAGGAAAAAAAAAAAAAAAATGTGCTCAAATGGAAGCATATGAATGTAGGAAGGAATGAAGAGCACCTGAAGGGGAAAACAAAGACGTGAACCTACATTAACATAGAATGCTTAAAGCAACAACAACAACAAAAACACCTAAGGAGGTTTAAAATAAATGTTAATTAAAATCTGTGAATACAGTAAAAAAACAGGGGTCATAAATGATTTTAAATGTTCTAGATTCTTGCATTCTCAGGACATGGTAAAAGTACTAACTCAGGCCGGGCGCGGTGGCTCAAGCCTGTAATCCCAGCACTTTGGGAGGCCGAGACGGGCGGATCACGAGGTCAGGAGATGGAGACCATCCTGGCTAACACGGTGAAACCCGGTCTCTACTAAAAAATACAAAAAACTAGCCGGGCGAGGTGGCGGCGCCTGTAGTCCCAGCTACTCGGGAGGCTGAGGCAGGAGAATCGCGTAAACCCGGGAGGCGGAGCTTGCAGTGAGCCAAGATCCGGCCACTGCACTCCAGCCCGGGCTACAGAGTGAGACTCCGTCTCAAAAAAAAAAAAAAAAAAAAAAAAAAGTACTAACTCAATATAGATCCATTAAGTCAGTATGCACGTTACCTTCAGGGAAACTGCCTAAAATAATAAAAAGAGACTATATTACTATAAGGCTATTAGAAGGAAAAATATAATAATAAAATAGTTATACCAGAAGTCATCAAGAACAACAACAAAAAGAACAACACAAAAGACAAATATAAAATACATAGTAATATAGTAGATTTAAATGCAAATACACTCATGTCACTAAATGATGGAGAAACATATTCTGAGAAATGTGTGATTAGGTGATTTTATTGTGTAAATGTTATAGAGTCAAACTTAGATGGTATAACCTACTACATACCTAAGCTATATAGTGTAGCTTATTGCTCCTAAGCTACAATCTTGTATGGCGTGTTATGTACTGAATACTGTAGGCAATTATAACACAATAGTAATTATTTGTCTATTTAAACACTTGTAAACATAGAAAAGGTACAGTAAAAATATGATATAATCTTATGGCACCATTGTTGTATATGCAGTCCATCACTGACTGAAACATCATTATGTGACACATGACTACATATTAGTAGTTCAATTAAATAACAATGGCCTAAAATTTCCAATTGAAAGATAAGAATTGTCAGCTCAGATTATAAAAATAAAAACAAAAACAAATTTTATTGTGAAGAGAGACATCTTTAATATAAAAATAGGGAAATATTGGAATTAAAAGTATGGAAAAAGTTATATGTAAACACTAGCCTAAATAAGCTTGAGATAGCTACACAGGAGATAGATGTATCTTCAATTTGGGAACATGTAATAACAAAGTGTCATTAAAAGTCACATAATGAAAAGGAGAACTAGATGAATTCATAATTATCGTGAGATATTTCACATACCACTTATCCCCATGTGACATGATTTCAAGTCTTTTAACCATCCTGGTTCTCTAGTTGGTCAATAAACTCGTAAGATGTGACACTTCCTCATCTGCCTTCTACTTGTTCTCATTGATAACCAAATCGAAGTGGTTTGCTCTTAATTCACCAAATAGCCTCTTCCATTAAGATTTTTAGAGCCTATATTATTTTGAAATTTTGAAGTTATTTAATCCTGATACTCCAATTCTTAGGATATGTTTCCTTCTTCTAAGTGTATTCTAATTGAGTCATTGTTTCCATCATCTTCTCCATCAGTTGTCTACTCACACCCAAAGAGATAAATTCAGTTATTGGGTTCATGAATGAAGAGTGGATAATCACCTGTGACCAGTGTACCATTCACATATAAAGTACTGTGTACTGAGCATAGCACACAAGAATTGTGATGGGCTAATTCTCAGAGCTCTTTCAGTCTGTGACAACACGGGCAAGTCAAGATGATGACAAAAGATAGGACTAGCCAGACCTATGATTGGGTATACTGACCTCACTATGAAGCTATCTCCAGGTACCCAGTATTTATACAGCTAAGATTTTTTTAATGAGAAAATAAGAGTATACAGAAGAAATTTATACAGGATAACTAGTCTCGTTAGTAAAAAACAGAAAACTTCCTCAATAGCTAGCTAAAGTGAAATTTTGCTTCCAGCCAAGATAGAATAACAGGGCTGAATTTACCCTCCTGCCCAATAAAACAAAACAACAAATAGACAAAAATATATTAAACAATAGGATATTTCTAGAATATTGAACTGTAAGCAATATTGAGCTGTAAGAACAATGATCCCTGACAAATGAGAAACAAATAAGGTAAACTATAATTTGCCCATCTTTCTGCATAATTTCCAAGCTGTGCTGTGTGGGAACAGGAAGCCTAGATAGGGCCTGTTAAACTCCCTGCTTGAGTGAATGGAGCTTGTAGTTCACTGTAGCCTGAGGTCCTGTATATCTTTTTTGATGAGGTGTCTGTTCAGGTCTTTTGCCTGTTTTCAAATTGGGGTTTTTATTGTTGACTTTTAAGAGTTCTTTGTATATTTCTGATAACAGTCCTTTATCAGATCAGTTGTTTGCAAATATTTTTTCCCACTCCGTGACCTTGTCTTCTCATTCCCTTGACAGTGATTTTCACGGAGCAGATGTTTTTAATTTCAATAAAGTCCAGTTTATCAATTATTTCTTTAATGGAACATGCCTTTGGTGATATATCTAAAAAGTCATCGCCACACCCAAAGTCATCCAGATTTTCTCCTATGTTACCGCCTAGGAGTTTTATACTTTTGCATTTTACGTTTAGCTCTGTGATGTATTTTGGGTTAATTTTGTTTGTTTGTTTGTTTGTTTTGGTTTTTTGAGACGGAGTCTCCTTCTGTCACTCAGGCTGGAGTGCAACGGCGCAATCTCGGCTCAATGCAACCTCCACCTCCCAGGTTCAAGCGATTCTCCTGCCTCAGCCTCGCGAGCAGCTAGGATTGCAGGCACCAGCCACCACACTCGGCTAATTTTTGTATTTTCAGTAGAAATGGGGTTTCACCATGTTGGCCAGGCTGGTCTCGAACTCCTGACCTCAGGTGATCCACCCGCCTCAGCCTCCCATACTGCTAGGAGTACAGGCGTGCATTACTGCGCCCAGCCTTTGGGTTAATTTTTATGAAGGGCATAAGGTCTATGTCTAGAATCCTTTTTGTTCAGGTGATGTCCAGTTCTCCAAGTACCATTTGTTGAAAAGACCATAACAACATTTTCACAAATTGAGTGCAACAGCGTATAAAAAGGATAATGCATCATGATCAAATCAGGGTTATCCCAGAAATGCAAAGCTGAGTTATCATTTTAAAATCAAAGGGGCCAGGCACAGTGGCTCATGCTTGTAATCCCAGCACTTTGGGAGGCAGAGGCAGGTGGATCACTTGAGGTCAGGAGTTCAAAATTAGCTTGGCCAACATGGTGAAACCCTGTCTCTACTAAAAATACAATAACAAAAAAATTATCTGGGTGTGGTGGCATGTGTGCCCATAATCCCAGCTACTTGGGAGGCTGAGGTATGAGAATCACTTGAACCTGGAAGGCAGAAGTTGCAGTGAGCCAAGATTGCACCACCGCACTCCAGACTGGGTGACAGAGTGAGATTCTGTCTTAAAATAAATAAATAAATAAATAAATAATCAATCAATCAGAACAATTCATCATATTAACAGACTAAAAAAGAAAAGCTATATGATCATCTTAGCAAATGCAAAAAAAGCATTTGATAAAAGCCTAACTCAATTCCTGATAAAAACAACACTCAGCACACTAGAAATACAAGGGAATTTACTCAGTCTCATAAAGGCTGTAAGTATTAGAAATGCAAAATCTCAGACTTCACCCCAGACCCACTGAATCAGAATCTGAGTTCTAACAAGATCCCCAGTGAGTTGATGCACATTAAAACTCGAGCAGCATTAGAACAGCGTTTCACAGCCTTGGGCCCATTTTAACATCGCTTGGGAAGGTTTTGAATATCCTTCCTAATACTTAGTAGTAACAAACTGAGGGCAGGCGCAATGGCTCTTGCCTGTAATCCCAGCACTTTGAGAGGCCAAGGTGGGCAGATTACGAGGTCAAGAGATCGAGACCATCCTGGCTAACACGGTAAAACTCCATCTCTACTAAAAATACAAAAAATTAGCTGGGTGTGGTGGCAGGTGCCTGTAGTTCCAGCTACTCGGGAGGCTGAGGCAGGAGAATGTCATGAACCTGGGAGGCGGAGCTTGCAGTGAGCCAAGATCGCGCCACTGCATTCCAGCCTGGGCGACAGTGCGACACTCTGTCTCAAAAAACAAAACAAAACCAAACAAAAAAATTGAAATTCTCCCACTATGATCAGGAACAAGCCAAGGATGCCCACTCTTACCACTGCTATTTAACATTGTATTGGATAGTCTAACCAGTGAAATAAGGTAAGAAAAAACAAATGAAAGGCATCCAGTTCGGAAAGGTAGAAGTAAAATCCTCTTTATCCACAGATGACATTGTCTTCTTTGTAGGAAATCTTATATAGTCTACAAATTAACTGTGTGCTTAGCAAGTTTGAGGATACAAGATCACTACATGAAAACCTATTTCTATATAGTAGCAAAGAAAAATTAGAAATGAAAATTTAAAAGCAGTATGTTTACAAGAACATCAAACATATGAAATACTTGGGAATAAATCCAACAAAAAATGTGCAAGACCTCTATATTAAAAACAACAAATATTGCGGAAAGAAAGTAAAAAGACCTAAACATATGAAAAGAAATGCTAATGTTCATGGATTGGAACACTCAATATTACTAAAATATCATTTCTCCCCAAATTGATCTCTAAATTTAACACAATCTCAGTTAAAATTTCAGCAGGCTTTCTTTTTGTAGAAATTAAACAAGCTGATTCTAAAGTTCATTTGGAAATTCAAAGAACCTAGACTAACCAAAACAAAATTGAAAATGAAGAACAGGCCAGGTGCGGTGGCTCACGCTGGTAATCCCAGGACTTTGGGATGCCAAGGGTCAGGAGATCGAGACCATCCTGGCTAACGTGGTAAAACCCCATCTCTACTAAAAATACAAAAAATTAGCTGGGCGTGGTGGCGGGCGCCTGTAGTCCCAGCTACTCAGTCCCAGGAGAGGGACTGAGAATGGCGTGAACCCAGGAGGTGGAGCTTGCAGTGAGCCGAGATCGCACCACTGCACTCCAACCTGGGCAACAGAGTGAGACTCCCTCTCAAAAAAAAAAGAGAGAAAGAAAGAAAAAAGAATAACGAGACTGGAGAACTCCCACTACCTGACTTCTATACTAAATTTAAAGCTGTAGTAACCAAGCCAGTGAAGTAGTGTGTCTAGATAGGAAAACATTAATAACAACAGAATAGAGAGTCCGTAAATAAACCTATACATATGTAAATAGCTGATTTTTGACAAAATTTCAAGAGAATTCAGTGGAGAACCGATGGTGTTTCCAACAACTACTGTAACAGTTGAATGTCCATATGAAAATACACTTTGACCTATACCTTGCATATGATGATAGAGCTTAATGTAAAATTTAAAACTATCATAATTTTAGAAGTAAACATAGAAGAAAATTACTGTGAACTTGGGTTAGGCAAAGTGTTTTTAGATACAATATCCAAAGTACAATCCACAAAAGGAGAAATTGACATATTCGACTTCATCCAAAGTAAGAACTTGTGCTCTTCAAAAAGCAACGTTAAGAGAACTAAAAGACAAACCATAGACTGAGAGAAAATACTTGAAAGTCAAATTACATTTATCCAGTATGTCCAGAGAACTTTCAAAATGTAATAATAGAAAACAACTCAATGAAAAATGGACGAAACGTTAGAACAGACACTTAACCAGAGATTCCAAATAAGTACATGAAAGGACCCTCAACATTATTAGGAAAATGTGACTTAAAACCACAGTGAGATACCACTATACATTTATTGGAATGTCTAAAATTAAAAAGACTGAACAGAACAAGTGTTGATGCATATGTGAAGCATAAGGAACTCTCCCATCCTGCTTTCAGAAATAGAAAATGCCACTTTGGAAAATAATTGAGGGTTTTCTTAAAAACTTTAACATATACCTTGCATATGACCCAGACATTACACTCCTAGGTATTCATCCCAGAGAAACGAAATTCATAAAAGGCTTGTATACGAATATTCATAAAGGCGTTATTTGTATGACCCCTAAACTGGAAATAACCTAAATATCCCTCACCAGGTGAGTGCAAAAATAATCAAAAAAAATGAATATTTGACACATGAAACAACTTGGATAAATTTCAAGATAATTGTGTTGATTGAAAGAGGCCAGACCAAAAAAAGCATATACTGTATTACATCATTTGTCTAAAATTCTAGAAAATGCAAACTTACCCATATTGAGAGAAAGCAGACTGGTGGTTACCTGGGAACAGGGAGGGCACAGGGAGGGACAGGACAGAGTTATTATGAAAAAGCACAAAGAAAAATGGGGGAGAAGGTGACAGATATGTTCATTATCTTGGTTGTGATGGTTTCATGAGTATATACATATGTCAACACTTATCAAATTATACACTTTAAATATGTGCAGTTTACTGTATGTCAATTATACCTCAAGTTGCTAAGAAAAGCGAGCACTGAATTTCACATAGCAGCATGATCATTACATCCTAAGGTGGTATTACTCAAATGGAGCAGGTGCTAGTACAAATTCCCATCCAGAACTACCACCCAGCTGGTTGGATCTGGGCCCCTCTAGTTTTCTACTGATCCTATCCCCCAAAGAAGCCTTGAGTTTGGGTCTTTCGCCACATTCTGTTCTGCTGATATTCATAGATTGACCCTAGAAGTGGCAATCACCCCATTTCTATCATTGCTAAAACTGTGCTCCCACTGAAAAAAATATAATATTAACTCCCGGGAGGTACAAATTGAGAGCGACAGTCGTTCACATGGAGGGGAGGGTAATGTAATAGAACAGTGGCTTTGGAGTTGATGAACACTACTTGCTAGCTACATAATCTTAGGTAAGTCTGTCTACCTCTCCGAGCCTCGGTTTTCTCATTTTAAAAGTATTTAACAATTCCTACCTGACAGGATTGTCTTCAAGGTACATATGAAAGACTGAAGCAGAAGGTCAGGCATGAGGGAAGGACACATTAGAAATGACTGTCTCCTTTGTGCTGTTGTTCACAATGCTCCCCTTAAGCCACCTATTATACAAACTCCCCTTATCATGCTGTCGGGATTCCAGCTGAAGCCTCCGATGTAAACTGTAAATAAGGTTCCAAGCGAATGGGTCTCACGCTTGGCTACACATTAGAATCACCTGGGGAGATTAAAACCACACAACAACCCAAAAAACCTGATGCTTGGGTTCCACCATCAGAGATTTTGATTTAATTGAGTTGATGGCACAGTTGGACATTGGGATGTTCAAAAGCTTCCCAGGAGATGTTAAAATAGGGCCAAGGCTGTGAAACACTTCTAATGCTGCTCACGTTTTAACGTGCATCGACTCGCTGGGGATCCTGTTAAAACTCAGATTCTGTTTCAGTGGGTCTGGGGTGAAGTCTGAGATTCTGCGTTTCTGATAGGCTACCAGCTGATGCTGATGCTGTTGATCCTGGGATGACACCTTGGGTGGAAAAACTAACCCATGGGGAGCATCAGAATCACCTGGGGATCTTTTTAAAGCTGAGGATTTCTAGATCTTCCCCTGAGATGGGGCCCCAGCATTGGCATTTCTTTTAGAGACCAGCCAGATAAGCCTACTGTATTTCTCTTAGGAAGAACCGTGGATCTAGTCTGAGCTTTTACATGTGAGAACACTATCCCCAAGAGGGTGTGCGACCCTTGTCCTGAGGTAACTTTCTCCCAAGAAAGTTCATTAGTAAATGAAGTATATTTTCAATGGGAACATATTCCGGTGTGAGGGTCCTCAGTGCTTACTGGGGACTACAATCTGCAGTGTGAGTCGAGCGTAAAGGTTTCATTAACACACAGCTCAGAACCTAGCTGTGGAGCAGCCTGTGTGATGAATGGGGTCTCGGGTTCTACTTGAAGCATTATCACATAATATATCAGTTTTATGTCAAATGAACTGATGGTTTTATGGCCTTTCCATTCAATTTGATAGGGCCCTTGTCACGGGCTCTTTTTAATAATGCTAGAGGGCATTTTTTGGTGGTGATGACATAGTGATTTATAAAACCCACTTCATGCATCAGCCACATATATGTAAATCAGAAAAATTTCCTTCTGGGAAAAGGTGTCATTGCCATTCTATGATAAATAGATGCATAGTCAATGAGCAGACATTCATCAAGACACAGATTTGAATTCACGTTTCTATGTACCAAGTAATTAGCATCATGTCTAGGAAGTAGTCTTGTAGGGCAGGACCCTCCCAAATGGAAGACTTGCAGCATGCAAGTTGAGTTTGTTGCCAACTTGACCTTCAAGGTGCTGCAGCAAGATGGCTGGAAACTCAGCTGGTGGTATGGGAGCATCAGCCTTGTGGGTGAAGGAGGGGAAGTGGTGCTTAAAGGAAGCACCACAGACAGAAGAAGAAAGGACATACTTTTAATGTCTGTGTTGCTATAGAACTTAATATTATTTTCCTTATTTAGTGCTCAAATCATGTTGCAAGGTAGGAGTTATCTACATCTTAAAGAAAGAAAACTGAAGTGAGAACTCATCTAAGACTTCAATCTAGGTCAGTGTGACTCTTTCTGCTATACTACAATGTTTTCGCAAAAGCACCTGGATGTCAGCATAAGTGAATTATGTCCCTGTGATACCAGTTTTGCTAAGACCAGATTGCAACTCTCAGCAATTGTACCTGCCATCTGCTTCCTGTGCCCAGCCTTGAATCTGTAAAGACGTGACATCAGAAGTGCTAATGCTATATATAGCTTAAAAGGCTTTAAAAAAAATTAAAGAAAAATTATCTTTAATTGATGAAATCAAAGTGTCAAATATTCCTCATTCTTAGCTACTGGTATGAAATCAAATCATGGGTAACTGTTAAAACTTGAAATAATTGGCCACAGAAATAAAATATATCTGATAGAAATATTTTTATTACCTAAATATTTGTGAAGTGAGTTGGAGGGAGATCCACAACATTTTATTCATGGGCCAATTAAGATATTATACCATAGAAAGAGCAATAACTTTTTTTAAAAAAAGAACAATTAACTTTTACAAAGCTTTCAACATTTGTGCATCACTTTCACCAATACCGTGTGATCCTCACATCACTTCTGTGATGTTGGCAGTATGATTTGATCCATTATTAGATAAGGAAATCAAAGCGCAGAGACTCAGAAATGGGGATTCCACTCTCAGAAATGCTCACACAGCCGGTGATCAGAAGACTAGACTTCACACTCTAAGCCCCACATGTTTTTCACTGCTCAAGAAAATATATTCTTTAAAAACTACTCTTCTGCTTTTCCAAGTCTCTGTATAGAAGCAAGAACATATTTACTCCAATAATCACAGTAGCAGAGCGTATTCCTTTTTGTAGAGAGGGATTTGTTGGCTCAGATGTTTGATTGGGGACACCCTATATAGTTTGGGGCCAAGAACGTTATCCTGAATTGGATATTACATATCTCTGTTTTCCCTATTCTTTCTCTCTAAATATAAAACTAAAGGTGAACATTTGATACACAGAAAAACAAAAAGAAAAAAAAAAAAAGCCCAGGGGCATCTGACCTCTAAATTTAGTCAGAGAAAATAAAGTCCCCACAAAATAAAGCAATACAAAAATGGGGAAGAGAGATTATGGGTCTCTCTTCAGCTGGCACAAGAGAGGGCAGTAACTGAAAGCAATCAAGTCAATAGATTTTTGCAAAAAAAATTTTTTTATTTAAAAAATATATAGGGTGTCCCCAATCAAATATTTAAGTCAACAAATCTCTCTCTACAAAAAAGAATATAGTCTGCTGTAATTATAGGAGTAAACATATTCTTGCTTCTATATGGAGACTTGGAAAAGCAGAAAAGTCGTTGTTTGTTTGTTTTTGGTTTTTTTTTGAGACGGAGTCACGCTCTGTCACCCAGGCTGGAGTGCAGTGGCGCGCTCTCGGCTCACTGCAAGCTCCGCCTCCCGGGTTCTCGCCATTCTCCTGCCTCAGCCTTCCCAGTAGCTGGGACTACAGGCACCAGCCGCCACGCCCGGCTAATGTTTTGTATTTTTAGTAGAGACGAGGTTTCACTGTGTTAGCCAGGACAGTCTCGATCTCCTGACCTCGTGATCCACCTGCCTTGGCCTCTCAAAGTGCTGGGATTACAGGCATGAGCCACCGCGCCGGGCTGAAAAGTAGTTTTTAAAGAATATATTTTGTTGAGCAGTGAGAAACGCGGGGTTTAGAGTGTGAAGACTAGTCTTCTGATCACTGACTGTGTGAGCATTTCTGAGAGTAGAATCTCAATTTCTGAGTCTCTGTGCCTTGACTTCCTTATCAAATAATGGATCAAATCATATCTACCAACATCACAGAAGTGAGCAAAGAGAAAGTATAGCTCAAAGGACTGGTTTTGGGAAGAAATTCTTGATGTCAAGAATATTTGCTGCTTTTATCCTGAGGCTGGGGTGGAATAAAAGTGTCTCTAATCAGGGTATTTATTGAAAAGACTGAGTTCAAACTTTGCAGAGAGGGGAGGTAGTAGTCTGATTGGAGACACCCTGTATAAATTGAAAGTCAATAAATCTATTACCAGATACTTAGGATTGCTTTCTACATTAACCAAGCGCAGTAACTGAAAATAATCAAGACCAAGTTCAGATATAACAGCAATCATTGGGGTTTACATTTGAGGCAACATAGATTACAGGTGATAGCGATGGAATGACAAGAAGAGAGAAGATCTGAGTTCTAGTCTTGCCTCTCCCGCTAATTAGTTTTTGGCTGTGAACAAGTTACCGAAACTCCCTGGGCTCAGGTCTCTGTTGTGGAGGGGTGCAGACTGGGAAAGGAGTGTGAGCAAAACCTAGGGAAGCAAAGTAGCTCTGTGATGTGTCAGGCAAGCCCCCTCCTCTTTTGAACAAAGTAGTCTGAAGCAGTGGTTGTCCAGAGCAGAGCAGAAAGCTGGGAAGCCCTTCGGGCAGTGGAGTGGTCTGCAGCCTGGCTGGGTAGGTACCCTGTGGCCTATGTAGATGGTGGCAGAGACACCCACATTCCAGAGATGCTCCAAACAATCTGGAAGCCACCTTGGTGATATTGACCACTGGTCACTTAGGAATATACAGAAGTTGTATGAGACACTAAGTTTCTACTCCTCTCTTTTGCCACTATTTTCAGCTAAATGGATGACTAAGTAATAATAATGCTATGTTTAAGCCACTCATCACATGCATTTTCTCCCCCCCTTTATTTATTTATTGCTTATTTTTGTTTATTTATTTATTTTTATTTACAGAGATAAGGTCTCGCTGTGTCGCCCAGGCTGGAGTGCAGTGACGGGATCACGGTTCACTGAAGCCTCAACCTCCCAGGTTCAGGCCATCCTTCTGCCTCAGCCTCCTACATGCTGAGAGATCACATCTGGCTGATCAAAAAAAAAATTCGCAGAGATAGGTTTTCACTGTGTTACCCAGGCTGGTCTCAAACTCCTGGGCTCAAGCAGTCCCCCTGCCTCAGCCTCCCAAAGTGTTGGGATTACAGGCATGAGCCACTGCGCCTGGCCTCCTACAGCATTTTAAAATTTGATCCTTATATTCATGAAGTGGGATAATCAGTTCCATTTTACAGATGAGGAAAGGAGCTTAGAGAGGTAAAGATATTTTCCCCAGTATCTCTTTAGAACTGGCGTTTGAACCCAGGGGCAATCTGCCTACAGTTAAATCAATGATTGATCATAATCAACATTGTAGAAAATTTCAGAAAGTACATAAAGAAAAAATATATGATCATCCCAGATTTGATCACCCAGAGACACCCAGCTTGGTTTGTAGAAAATTTAAAGTCAAAATTTATTTTTAATGGCTGTGTGGTATTTCATTTTAAGTATGTTTTAAGTTTATCCAACAAATCTATTACCAGATATTTAGGATT